>NC_041220.1:63026875-63059618 GCF_002837175.3 Physeter macrocephalus
CTAGAGAATTTTTAATTTCATTTATTGTGTTGTTCATCATTGTTTGTTTGCTTTTTAGTTCTTCTAGGTCCTTGTTAAATGTTTCTTGTATTTTCTCCATTCTCTTACCAAGATTTTGGATCATCTTTACTATCATTTTTCTGAATTCTTTTTCAGGCAGAATGCCTATTTCCTCTTCATCTGTTTGGTCTGGTGGGTTTTTACCTTGCTCCTTCATCTGCTGTGTATTTCTCTGTCTTCTCATTTTGCTTAACTTACTGTGTTTGGGGTCTCCTTTTTGCAGCCTGCAGGTTTGTAGTTCCCATTGTTTTCAGTGTCTGCCCCCAGTGGGTAAGGTTGGTTCAGTGGGTTGTGTAGGCTTGCTGGTTGAGGGGACTGGTGCCTGTGTTCTGGTGGATGAGTCTGGATCTTGTCTTTCTGGTGGGCAGGACCACATCCAGTGGTGTGTTTTGGGATGTCTGTGAACTTATTATGATTTTAGACAGCTCTCTGCAAATGGGTTGTGTTGTGTTCCTGTCTTGCTAGTTGTTTGGCATGGGGTATCCAGCACTGCAGCTTGCTGGTCATTGAGCAGAGCTGGGTCTTAGCATTGAGATGGAGATCTCTGGGAGAGTTTTCACCAATTCATATTACATGGGGCCGGGAGGTCTCTGGTGGTCCAGTGTCCTGACCTCTGCTCTCCCAACTCAGAGGCTCAGGCCTGCCCCACGGCCGGAGCACCAAGACCCTTTTGGGAAGTCTGAGGTCTTCTGCCAGTGTTCAGTAGATGTTCTGCAGGAGTTGTTCCATATGTAGTTGTATTAATGATGTATTTATGGGGAGGAAGGTGATCTCCACGTCTTACTCCTCTGCCATCTTGAAGGTCCTCTGTACCACATCTTCTTTATCCATTCATCTGTTGCTGGATATTTAGGTTGTTTCCATGTCCTGGCTATTGTGAACAGTGCTGCTATGAACATAGGGGTGCATGTTCTTTTTGAATTATAGTTTTGTCTGGATATATGTCCAGCAGTGGGATTGCTGGATCATATGGAAGTTCTATTTTTAGTTTTCTGAGAAACCTCCATTCTTTTCCACAGTGACTGCAGCAACTTACATTCTCACCAACAGTGTAGGAGTGTTCACTTTTCTCCACACCCTCTCCAACATTTGTTAGCATGACTTATTTTAATTACTATTATTTGATGTGTCATCTTTCCACCTATCACTAAGGTAAACAAACAAAACCCAAACGATTTGTGGTAACTTTTCAACTAGAGGCTGATGACTGATCTATCATTCTCATTGTCCTTCTGAACTTCAATTCCCTGCTGGAATTTTCAGGAAAGTTGACTTGGCTGGTGAGATGCAGGAGAAGAAATGACAGATGGCATGCTTCTTGCATGGGGTGAGGAACATTACAAGGTAACCTGCCCTGGAGCTGATTTAATAGCAGAGAGCAGCATCTCACCTTCAAGAGCCTGTGCTGATGTTCAAATTTAGAGACTTGCCACTGACCAGTTTTCTTTTCAGCTCTACCTCAGTGATTCCTTTCTCTCGCTTGTGTCATTTCCTCCCTAGTTTGTGAGTATAGATGCCTGTCTTTCCTATTAGAATGGAAGTTCCTCTGACGATGGGGAGTGTCCTTTGTAAATGCTGACGAGATGCTCAGTAAATGTCTATTTAAAAGGTAATGTATTCTGCAAAACATAGCCTGGCTAGATCTGATTTCCTTTTGGAAATGGGATAAAGAGAAGTATAAATATAGGGTTTTCCACTTTTTTTTAACCTGATAATTATAGTTGATAGTGAAATACCCAGTATTGCCAGTGTATATCCAGCTACCAATTTCAATGTCAGTAGAGTATGTATATAGGTTAAGAGTATAGAGTCTGGAGTCAAACAATCTGGATTCCAATTCTAACACTGTAAATTAGTTGTTGACCTTGGGAGGGTTATTTAACCACTTTGTGCCTCAACTTCTCCATCTGTAAAATGTGGATAATAGTAGTACCTACCTCATGGAGGTCAATGAAACTAACATGTAGATGGTGGTTTTAAAATGTCTACAGGGCTTCCCTGGTGGCGCAGTGGTTGCGCGTCCGCCTGCCGATGCAGGGGAACCGGGTTCGCGCCCCGGTCTGGGAGGATCCCACATGCCGCGGAGCGGCTGGGCCCGTGAGCCATGGCCGCTGAGCCTGCGCGTCCGGAGCCTGTGCTCCGCGACGGGAGAGGCCACAACAGAGGGAGGCCCGCATACCACAAAAAAAAAAAAAAAAATGTCTACAAATTATTTGATAGTCCATTCATCACACACATACACAAAGATTCAGGCTCTTTCACCTCCCATTGAAACTGGATGGATCTTTTCACTGCCTGTTGAATAGAATGTGGTAGAAAGGATGCTGCCTGATTTCTGAGGGTTGATCAGATATGCCATCATATCTTGGGAAACTCACTCTGGGAATCTTCAGCCACCACTTGCAAAGTCTGGCTGCCCTGAGGCTGCTGTATGGAGACTACCTGAATAGACCACTAGAGAGAGATGCCCAAGGAATCCCATTATTCCAGACCCCAGCTGTTTGATTCCATCCAGCTCATGCCAGCTTATATGAATGAAAAATCTTTCAAGGTGGTCCCAACCCAGCCATTGCCTGACTGTAACTATATGAGAAATTTTGAGTCCAGTCAATCCCCAGATTTGTAACAGTATTTAATGATTTAATTATTGTTCTAAGCTGCTCTTTCAGGGTGGCACGTTACAAACAATAGGTAAGTGGCACAATTACAGAGCAGTATGTGCCCTACCTGATTTAAGGAAAGTGCTTAGTAAATGTTCGTTATTGTTAGATCGGTGTTTGCTGTTAGCTTGTTAACAGTGTGCTCATCTCCCTGAACCCATTTTATCTGTAAATTAGATGTATTAGGACCTGGATTATCTGCTTCATGTAATGGTGATGAAGATTAGATGAGAAAATAAATGTAGGAAAGTCCTTTGAAAAGTAATACAGTATGTAAAAAGTGAAGTATTTTACTATTTTTAACATCTTTTAACCTAATCTTAGAAGGAGTTTAATATTGAGAAGATATACTTTATCACTACTGCTATCTTTTAAGAGATAAAACGGGTCTTTTTTTTCTCAAAATTTTAAACATTCTAAGGAGCTAAATGAAAAACTTAGATGGATCATTTGGTGTGCGTGCACAAAGTTGCCAAACTGACACAGTTAAAATCTCTGAGAATAAAAATGGAAAATTCTGTATGTTGTTAGCTTGCCTCCAAGCTTTTCATGTTGTTCTAAATAGAGCTGTAGCACAAAGTAAGCTTGTTTAAGGTGATTACATATTCTCAGTTTTATTAGTGTCTGATTTTAGAATAGATTTCTGCACAGTCATCTGCATTTATACCTGTCATCCACAAGGTGGCAGTAAAGATTCTGATTTGAAATGGCCATGCCCTCCTGAGGCTATTCATGGCGCAACATACAAGGGACAGAACAACGCAACCAAAAATAAATAAATAAATAAATAATAAATTTTTTAAAAAAGATCTGTGCTTCTGATAATTGAAGAGTGAGGACACAGACACACGATTCATTGTTAGAAACTTTCTTGCTGGGGTAGAAGCAATATAGGAACCTCCAACCCTTGATCTATGGATGAGTAAGTAGGTCCTATCATTAACTGTAAACCAGAATTTGCCAAAAAAGCTTAAGTTATGAGGGCTTCCCTGGTGGTGCAGTGGTTGAGAATCCTCCTGCCAATGCAGGGGACACGGGTTCGAGCCCTGGTCTGGGAGGATCCCACATACCGCGGAGCAACTAGGCCCGTGCACCACAACTACTGAGCCTGCGCGTCTGGAGCCTGTGCTCCGCAACGAGAGGCCGCGATAGTGAGAGGTCCGCGCACTGCGATGAAGAGTTGCCCCCGCTTGCCACAACTAGAGAAAGCCCTCGCACAGAAACGAAGACCCAACACAGCCAAAAATAAATAAATAAATAGTTTTAAAAAGAAAAATCTTAAGTTATGAAACTAAGAGTCTTGTGGCGGTGGGTGTGGTGGAAAGAACAATTAGGTACTTTCTTGGACAAATGGGAAAAAGAGTACTTTAGATCCTGGAAGAAATGGTCAGGGATGAAATAGCTTCTGGGAAAGGCCATCTTTTGACTTGATTATCTATGACTGGGCTTTCTATAATGAGAGACAAAAATTTCATTCTATACTTGACAGAAGTTTCAAAAGCAGACTGAGATAAGGCAGTGTTAGAAATTTTCCCTTCTCCAGTACAATCAGTCATTTAGCCAACTGGTGCTTAACTGGTTGAGCTCAGAGGCTTTCCTTTTTCTAAGTGGGGTGAGGTGCCACACTTCTGGAGCAGTGATTTGCAGTCTTGGCTAGCAACTTCCATCAAGACTGATTAAATCTCAATCTCAGAGAGGAGGTCCTGGGCACCGTTCTGTTTTGTTTCCCTTCAGATGATCCCTTCTTCAGATGATTCTAATATGCAGCTAGGCTTGAGAATCACAGGTCTATAGGATGGGTGGGGATGAGACTTCTGTGGTGGGGAGAGGTACACAAAAGAGAGACCAGAGGCCTAAAAAGACAGCCTTCTGAGCCTTCTTGTTTATTTTTAGCTATTTATCACTAAATGGAAATAAACAGTTAAGGTGATTAAATTCTCACTTCATTAGAGTATATTACATACTGACATAATAGAACAGCTTTCCCCTTATGTTTTAAAATTTAAATCTCCACGGAAAGAAGCTTTGTTTTCCAAGAATTTCCAGTTAGGTATTAATACGCTAGTCCTGTGTAGACCATTTAAGGAGATGGTTCCCAGGTGATGGTTTAAGAATCACCTGTGGGATGACTGAGGCATCCAGAAAAACACAGGATGTTAGTACTGCAACTTGAAAGACTTTAAACCTTGTAAAGGGCACAAAAATAACAGAAGGCTTGTGTGATGGTTACATTTCAGGTGTCAACTTGGCTAGGCTATGGTGCCTTTTTGTTTAGTCATACATTAGTCTAGATGTTTCTATAGGTATTTTGTAGATGTGATTAACTCTCCCACCAGCTGATTTTAAGTAAAAAAGATTATCCTTGATGATGTGCGTGGGCGTCAGCCAATCAGTCAAAGGTCTTAAAAGCAAAGACTGAGGTTTCCCAGAGGAGAATTCTGTCAAGACTGTAAAGTGAGTGAGTTTCCAGGCTGTTGGCCTGCCTCTACGGACTTTGGACTTCCCAGCTCCACGATTGTGTAAGTCAATTTTAATAATAAATCAATCTCTCTCTCTCCTATTCTATTTTCTTGGAGAAACTCTGACTGATGGAGTTTGTGGATTTCATTCTTAGAAACAAAGCATTGTTTTGTTTGTTTCTCTCATGCGGACCAGTGTTTTTCGAGGAAGGTGATATGTAAGGTATAAAAAATTGAGGACAACTTATGTAATAGACATTAACCAGTAAAGTCAGCTATGGTTGACAGTAGTAGGTGGAAATTCAGAAGTGTCTTTTAATGTTGGGAAGCACTTAGGAAATAAGCATAAATTCTGGCAATATCTTCTCAAAAAATCTGTTTCCTACCAAACGGAACAAATGCAGGCAGAATTATGGGTATAAAGTCTAAAATTAAGATTCTTATACTAAAATGATGGAATATTTGGGTCAGTGATTTTTAATATTAAATGGTGAAAGGTGTTCAGAGTTTGCTGGAAAATATATCCAGGGGAACCATGACAACACTACTTCAACCAATCATGTAATATTTATTGAATACTTAGTGATAAAAAAAAAAACACCCAGTTCTGCCTAGTCATGAGTAAAAATACTTGACCAAAATGGACCAGTTTGTAAGCAATTCATGAATAATTTGTAAATGTGACCTCTCAGATAAGAGCAGAGCAGAAGTTTTCAAAATTAATTTCACAGAGCCATAATTCTGGGCCATATTGAAAGGAAATGAGATCACTGGTTAAATGTAGACAGTAATAAATTGTATACCATAAGTTGTAACTCTTCAAGGGACATACAGTACATTGTGATTCCAAAGCTAATTTGATCAGTGAGCACATTCTTCAAGTATGCCTATGAATCTTTCCTGGTGTGCTAGAAATGAAAGCTAAGTCTTTGTTTTTTTACTAACTCTGCTACCTTGGGCCCTTCACCCACCTTTATGGAGTCTCATTCCTCTTATATCTTTTATCAATGCTGTTTACCTCTCAAGAGTTGGTTTTGAAACTTCAGCAAGTTAATTTTAGAAATGAAAAATAGACTTTAAAAGGTCTAAAATGCTGCCTACAAGTGAAATGGGTAGGTTGTTGCTTTTTCACTTCATGGAATCACCTAAAGAACTTCTCTGTTCGAGGTTAATTTTCCCTCTTGGAATCTTTGTGGGAGGGTAGAACTGCACATTCTGCTGCAGAAGCTGCAAGGCGCAGGCATTGGCTTTCCCAGTTCTTGGCAGCTGAAGTCTTGAGCACCTGATCTTGGTTTAGTTAATGAAATGCAACCTGCTGGGACTTAGAATCTTGAGAGGGGACCAGTGATGATTTTGGTTAATATGACTCCAGTTATATTTGCTATAAAACATGCTTCGTCTCTACCATAAAACTCTACATCTACCACGAGATGAATTTCAATTCCTTGAAGCCGTTAACTATAAATATAGAAGGCTTTCCTTGGCTTGTATTGGTTTCAGAGGAGTATTTATTCTGAAATCATAATCTTTCTTTCAAAGCAAAAATCTGTTGAGTTAGAACACCTTCAGTTTCCATGGGCAAATCAAGCACATAGAATATCTTATAGTGTATATACAGTAAATTGAATTCAGCTGAAATCATTGTATTTAGAACTTGGACCCAATAAATTGCTCTGAGGACTCGTCTTTAGCAACAATAAACTTGTTCAGGCTCCAAAGATTTTCTTTTTGCCAGGCAGGTACTACCTAATTAATGGCGTACAACTTGCAGCTGGGAGCAAGAAGGTATCCTCAGGAGGCTTTTTCTTTAATTAAAAACAAATTTTTTCTTTAAGAAGTGAGCTATTCCGGGCTATTTATGGTAGAAGGCTGTTAACTTTTTTCTTAATGGTACATGTTAAGCCTGAGAAGCGATCAAGCATGGAGCTCAGTGTGCTGGGACGTGTAAAGTGGATGCTTATGCCATGAATCTTTTAGGACACAGCAAATCTAGAAAAAAGCAGGGGCTTGTGAGGCTGAGGCTGCCTCCTGTAATGTCTTTGTGAAGGTCACAGGAATAGTGCTGGAGATCAACATGGTAGCATCATGCTCAGTAGCATTTATGGTTTGCATTATAGTTCAATTTATTTTGTTAACAGATCATCATACTTAACATTAACAATAGTACGAGGCTATTGCAGCTGATAACAAGCAGGGAGTATCCTAGTTGTCTCCCTAGGAGCTCTGGTTTTGCTTAGGTTAGGCCATCAGATGTCATTCCCAGAGTGGTTCCAGCTCTAGGTCTGTGGGAATAATGGAAATAAATGTTAGAAAACCAGAGCTAATGGGCGACAGTCATCCTACAGTTCAACAGATGCATATAAGGTCAGGTTATTATGCATAAAGATAAACCTGTCTAGCGTGACCCGTGTATCCACTACAGCCCACCTGATGGGTCCAGAGTCAATGTAAGAAATTCCCAAGGCCTGAATATAAAGCCCTCACTGTTATGCTAAGGTACATCATACAGTTTTTTTTTTTCTTTGAACTAATGGTGTATGTAAGTTTCTGATGTATGAGTATGAATAATCACTGCCAGAGCGAAAAAAAGCAACCAATGCACATGAGGACCCTCGGTCATGGGACTGAGATAATAGTTCAGTCGTTATTTTAGTAACTCACTGAGTGTGAGGTTTTAATCAAATCACCTTCTACTTTGTAATGAAGCAAATGTGTCTCCCCCTTGTTTATTTTCTTTTCCAAGACACTACAGCAGAGTTGTATCATAATTCTATTTGCACAGTGCAAGAAATTCCATCTTTCATTGACCTCAATGAGTTTATGCCTTGGAGTGAGGGTGAGAAAGGAGACACCTCCATGCTTCCCTCATATGTTTCTCTCGTGGTGTCAGCACCTAGTTGTGCTGAGTGTGATTCTATTAGTATTTTCCCTCTGACTCGATTCTGCAGCATGAGCTAACTCCTTTATCTGTTGGCAACCCAAGGAACACTAATTGTTTCCAAAGCTGAAGGAAAAAGATTACTGGCTTTGTGGGATTTATTAAAAGACAGTAATTCCTTCCCCAATTGGGCATGCAAATGTGGTCGCAATCAACTTGGGGGTTAGAAGAAATTGATCAAGGGGCCCAATAACTGTCAAGATGACAAGTCAGGTTTATAAAAAGACTTTAGTTAAGAATGAAATAGCATCAAGCTGTTGAGTGGAAGACATGAATTGTGGGTGTGCCTAAGGATGGGAACACCTTGAGACAAAGGCTTCAGCTTCTGCAAGCTGCTCAAATCTCTAGAGTGGGGTAGGGTTTCAGTGAAAAATACATAGCCAGCCAAAGTTAGTTTAATAGATTTAGGAACTGCTTCACGCTAAATAATGTGCCACTTCTACCATCAAGAGCATAATTGTTAGAGGAAGAAAAACCATAGAAGAACTTGGATATATTCTACAGCAATTTAAGATATGAAGAAAAGGCTGGTCTGTGGGGAGAGGGGCGAGGGAAGACAAGTGCTCACTACTTAGTTTGGAATCAAAGTTAAGTGCTGGATTCAGAGCAGCTCACAACTGCTGATAATTAAATGAATCCAGGATTGTCCTACAGAGCTACAGAATTCTACCTGGAACCCAAGAATCATAATCTGCTGGCTGTGTTCTAGAAACCTAATAGAACTTTTAGGTTATGGCATCATTATTTCTAGACATCAAGTGCCCCAGTCCACAACCTTGTGAACAAGGTATAATTTGCTCTTTCAAAGCCACATAACTGCTCCAAATATAACAACCCTTTATAATTGCAGATTGTGATTATAATAAACAGGCAGTGGGTAAAATAGAGCGTGAAACCTATGGAAGGAATATGTGAGTGATTTTTAGGGCTTCCTTCTATCTGATCAAAATGTGTTTGGGTGGCCAAACAATTGGGTGATGCAGAAATTGAAGGACTAATTAAAGGCCATAGAAAAATATTGACTAATGCGAGAGAAATGATAAAATATTTACAGAAGATAATGATTCGAACCAGAAGAATCAGTATATTAGAACCCTTCATTAATCTGTCACTGAAAAAAACAGTTTACCTGTTGACTTAGCTAGCATTAAATATTTCAGAAAGTTGTTAGGTTAAAAAAAAAAATCTCTTAATCTATCAAATGAGTGTTACCTCTCCTTAAAATACCCTCTTTTTCAATTTGTGCTCCCAGGGACTGAAAGAATATGAATATACATGAGACACCAAAAAAATGCACTGAGTTCCTAGAGAATAACAATCCAGTGAAAACAAATTCAAAGGCGAAGTTATGGATTTCCAAACAACCCGAATTCTTATTAAGGCTAGGCATACCTCAAAGGGTGGGAGGTGAGGTAACTGTTGTGTATTGGGGTTTTAACTCTATATAGATTATATGTGGATTGAGATGAAGGGAGACTGAATTAATTTAAATGAGGGAAAACGATTAGTTTAGCAGCAACAGAGACCAGATACTCTTTTTAACTCTAGAATATTTATACTCGAGTAACTTCGCTTTTAATTTTTTATTAAAAAGGTATAAGTGACATAACATTAGTTTCAGGTGTGGCCTTTAGCCTTTTTCTCCAGAAATAGTTCAGTGAGCTTAACTTTCCCTTTAAGACACAATATTCATATGCAAAAGCACAAGAATATATAGGCAGGGAAACTTGTTTTAGTTTAGATTCATATTGCAGACAAAGAATGTTGCCTGCCAGGCCAATAAACAATAAATGTTGCCTGCCATCAGACACTGCAGCTGTGCTGACAGTGTGCCCTGAGGGGAATTCAGGATGGAGAAAAACAGAAACCTTTCTGGTGCTCTGGATGCTGGCCCTATGCATATCTAAAGCAGTAATTTCAATGACCCCAGATTCTCGCACCTTCCCATATAATAGAAAAGAACTAAAATCATTAACTTGAGATGTCTGTTCTTTGTGATTAGCAGTAATCTTTGATGCTCAACTTCATGTTTGTTTTTTCAGCAAAAAAACTCCTATATATCCTGGCTCCTCCCTTACCTCCTCAGAGCTATCTGAGAGGCTGTCTCCTGGGCTACAGTCCTCAGTAAGGTCCCCAAATAAAACATAACTCACAACTTTCAGGTTGTATGTTTTTCTTTAGTCGACAGTTGTATCAGTAGTAGAAGCGGCAGCAGTAACAACTGTGCTAGTATTACTGCTACTATTTTCTAGGAATTTTATATGCATAATCATTTCACTTAATCATTACAGCAATGCTGAGAGGTAGATATTACAATTTTCTTCTTACAGAAAAGGGAACTGAGCTCTAGGCAGTATAATTTAAGTTTATAAAGATAGATGGAGAGGGGATTCTAATCGAGATTGGGTGATTCCAAAAATGAGTTTCCTTGATCATCTCCACTGCAGTGCCTCTCAGAATGTTAATTTTCTTTTGCTGTTTCTAATGATTCATATTGTTGATAGTTGGAAGCTTGAATTTCATTAGTCAAAGGCTTTTGCTTCCATATCATTTTAGGAAAAGATATCAGTAAATCAGCAAAGTTAAAATTTTACCTCATTGAAAAGCCTGTTTAAGATCTGAGATAAACCAAAACCACTTTTTAAAATCATTTTTTTAAATTTCAGAAGCAATATCTTTAAAATGAATACAATTAAATCTAGAGAGAAAATATTTTTGTAGAAATGTGCACAGTTGAGGTCACCTTCACTTTCAAGTATGGAGTTCTATCGAAATTATTTTATAGTTTTAATATCTTTATCAGGCATTTTTTAATGGGTGAAAATGTAATATCTGAAAGAAGCAAGTGGTACTATTTCAACAGTGTTGCTTTAATTTGAGGAATGCCGCTTTCCTTCTGAGAATCCTGCCATGTTATCTTTAAGACTTGATGGTCTGTCTTCAAACTCAGTTTTTTCTATTGAATGCATTAAAATCCCTGAAATGATCTCTATACTGTCATTATCTTAGATGTGAAGTTAAGATGGATATAGTACTAGGCTGGGGATCTGAATTCTAGTTGTAAATTTGTCAGAAGTTGGTCATATATACTTGCGTAAGCTCCTTGACTTTTCCATATGCTTAATATTCTCATCTCATAAAATAATCTCATAAAATGACTTTAAATAATTGTTAGACTAATTTGGACAAATAGTCTCCTTCCCATTATGATTTTAAAAATACATTGTACAAAGCTGGGTTCTTTGCTGCCTTTAAAAACTGTACTTACCTAAGACAATACACATGCATCAGGACTGTAGGGTATTCATTTCAGCATCAATCTGAAATGAAAAAAATTATTTAAATCATGGAGTGTTTTGTTTGTAGACTAGTAGGTCATTACAGAAGGTATAAAAAAATTTTTTGAACCTTGTTTAGAGGAAAGGATTCTTGTCAAAATGCAGTTTTATATTGAACTTTTAATTGACCATCCTTCACATCCTTATTTAGTTTTACAGTGTCCCTGCTCTTGAAGAGTTTACAGTATTCCAGGAAAAAAGACAAGGAAAAAATGACAATAGTTAATAGGTGCTAATTATTGAGTGTGCACTGAATGTTAAAGCATAACAGCTTGGGTGCCAGGGAAGGATTCCCAGAGGAGGTGGTGTCTAAATTGAATCCAGAATCTTGATGAAAGATTGAGCCATGTTATAGGGTGCGAATAGGGCAATCTGGGATGAGTCATTAGGTGCAAAACCTTGAGGTAAGAGCAACTTTAATGTACTTGAAAAATTGCAAGTAGTTCAGGAGAACCAACACAAGAGGAGCAAGAAGGTAATGATCAGTTTGGAGAGGAAACCAGGGTCCAAATTCTTTGATTAAAACATATTGGACTTCAATTTAGAAGCAACGGAGAGCAATTAGAATGTATTGACCATTTTGTGCTTTGCAAAGGTTATTTTTGACCTCAGTATAGAGATGGAATTGGGTATGAGGCACTGGAGGAAAACTGGAGATGGGAGACCAAGGTTGTAATCCCGGCAAAAGATTGTCTAAAAGTACTGATAATGTAGAAGAAGGTATCTACTGAGAGCTATTGAAGAGTTAGAATTGATAGGATTTGGAATTTAGTTAAATGTATATAGAAGTCAAGGATTCCATTTTAGACAATGTGTGAATGATGATAATATTTATACATTTAGGAAATAAGAGGGGGTTTTAACGGAAGGACTTTGGGCATGTTGAGTTTGAATTTTTTGTGGGACAAGAGAGCCCCCATGGACAGTTGGATAAAACTGTTGGTGCTGAGGGGAGAGATTCTGGCTAGAGGTAGAGATTTGAAGATTGAAGGCATGTCCATGGATGAGAACACTCAGGGAAAATGTCATGTCATGAAAAGTGAAGAAGATCAAGGAAAAACTCTGGAAAACATGGAAACTTAAGAGATAGGTAGAAGAGGAAGGCAATACTAAAGAGTAAGAAGGGAAGAGTCAGAAGGATAAAGGTAGAATATGATAATGCAGATGACAGTTGTTTCAAGAAAAAAAATTATTGTGGGTATCAAGTGTTTTGCAGAGAAGGCTGGTAAGATAAGGACTGAAAAATGTTTATTAGATTTAGCAAGAAGATTTCAGTGTGACTTTGCCATTAGTGGCATGGTAGCATCAGAAGCCATACTGCAAAGGGTAGAGGAATTAATAAGAGGTGTAAGGAATGAGAGTGTATACTGTTCTTTCAAGAATCTTGGCTGTAAGGGAAGGAGAAAAGTAGCTAGGTAGTAGTGTCTAAAGTATCTTAGTTTTTTAAGATCAGGAGATAAGTAACTTTAAATTAGAATCATTAAAAAGGTATTGTTGAAACAAAAGAGTGTAACTAATGAAAGAAGATTCCAAGGAAGTGGGATGAATGGAATTCAGAGTGATACTACTGACCTGGTATCATTTTTGCTATTTTAACAATAATTTTGGATTTTCAGTCAGTAATTAATAGTCTTCCGGTATTGGTAATTTGCCTTTGTCATTATTAGCTGAATAAGGGCTGAATTCTGACAATGACATGGAGTGACAGTAACAGACTCATGAAATAAACTTATGATTTTCCTTATGTAATAATCTCTGTATATCTCACTCAACCCATGTGTAAAGGGGAATTATGTTACCTAACATTTAGAATTGTTTTAGATCATTCTATAAATACATGTAAAGCTATTAATATTCTGCTTAACAAATAGAAATGGTTTAATAATTGCTAGCTATGACACTGAGGATTATAAAATCTACTTATACTGAGAGATGTAACAATTTTTCCTGAAGTATGGGAGAGAAGAAAAGGGGAGGGAGAGAAGGAGGTGAAGGGGGTGAGAGAGGAAGAGTCAGTCTCCTCTTTGCCCAGCTTCTCTTGGCTATTTGCATTTGACTGTCTTCGAAATTTTAATGATCAACTCCAGCACATAACAGTGGCTTTCTGAAAACTTTGGGAAATGTGTTGGGACATCTTAGGGATAGCATAGTAATGAGTTTTCAGAAGAATGAACAGGGATGCCTTCCTTGCCTGAATGATGGAGAGAAATAAAAATCAAGTCTAATTTTGCAGCTGGAAGTTTTTCTACAGTCAGTGGGCCTCTATGGAATATAAAAATGGACCAGTTCTGAGTGCCATAGTAGAGCCAGAAGAAAATTACACTGATGGTTCTATTTCCTGATCATTTCAAGATCAGGGTGAGGGTAGGTAGGGGTAGATGAGCACATAATGAAACAGTGACTTAGTATGGCTCAGAGGCCTCTTCCGCCACTCTTCTAGCAGCTGTGCCAAGTATATTTAGAATGGCAGACAGGAATGGATCCCTGGATATAAATGACTTGGAGTGAATGTAGTAGATGGGCACTACTTATAAGGAAAAGAAACTGTCAAGCATTTGGACAAGGAGATTAAATGATAAACTTAATGATAAATTATCCAAATTATAGGGTAAATGGGACAAATATTTACACTAAGCATTGAGAATTAAAGTGAATGCTGTTCTAGCAGATTGAAGTCAGAAAGCAGAGGTGAGCACACCTACCTCACAATGAGATTAATGTAGAAAGACAATCAAAAAGGCTAACAAACACCAGAGGGTCTAACATCCGAGGGCTCTAACTAATCATGTTCATGAGTATATGTCAACTCCATTCCTCTCACTGTTCTTTAGCAATTACGGAAAGTCTGGCTACTCAGCAGCAGCACTGCTATAAATTTACTGGTTATAATGCAAGAAAATAGAACATTACAAAACTGCCTTCTCATCATGGTTGTTGAAAATAAAGTTTTAAAATGGCAATGTGTTATAATGAAAAATATAGTGAAAAGCAGATTAAAGAAATGAAAAGCAAGAGGCTTGAAGGAAGCATGTGCTTCGTGCATAAAGCTCAGTTTGTCTCGTATGAGGTCAAAAAGACAAGTGTGTAGCTGGATGAACAGATGATGGGACTAGAGACGGGTTACAAAAGTGGTATTTTTGACAGAATATAAGAAAAGGATTTAGGCTTTTTTTTTTTTTTTTTTTCTTGATGACTGCCTGAGACCGTCAGAGCAAATTCTGCTGATAGAAAACACCTTTTAGGTAAGGTGACTTTTTTTTTTTTTCCTCTTCTGGAAAACGCAGCCGAAGCAGCTATTTATATTACCCAAAGCCAGTTGGTAGTCCAGGAAGGAACTGTTCGATTTAGTTGCCTTATGCTAAATGTTTTAATGCCGATAATGACCAAAATATCCTAATACTCCAAGTCTTTCAGTTTTTGTTTAGAATCTTACTTGTTTTGAATTTTAATGAAAGGTGAACATGATATATTTCTCAGCAGAATTTAAAGAACAGGCTTTTGTTCTATTGTACCCTTTTCATCTGGAATTCTGACTTTACAAATTATTACAAACAAGGTTGGCAAATAGGTTTGGGATTGGAGTGTATACATGGAAATTGGAGGAGAAATCAGAATCTTCAAGGGGTATGGAGAAGAAAGACAAACAATATGATGTAGCTCGATTTGTTAATTTAAGGCTTTGTTTGGCAGTATAGGGTGAAAAACAAAACTTCACTAAAATGTTAAGAGAATTGGTATGTATAACCCAAAACTTAAAAGAACAAAAACAAAGGCACAAACAGCTTTTCACAGTCTAACTTTCCAAAAACCACTTCAAATATAAAAGAGCCTCTACTGAGAAGAGAGACATTTCCTAGTTGGTAGAGAAAGCCAGACTAGACTCAGTAGAAATTATGAGGGGAATATCACGGTTTTGTTTCTAGAAAAACGTTCTCATAAATGAAGCTACCAGGCAGTGAAATAGTCTACCTCTAGGAGAAAATAAACTGACTGTATTTAAATGGAAGCTGAATGACCTGTGGAAGGGATTAACTGAGTAAAAAATTACACTAAATGAGCTTCAAGGTTTTCTTCTGACACATAAACTTTTGTGATTTTTATTAAGTTCTTGGATATTATCAAATGTGCTCTGATAGAATAGTAATAGAAATAGAATAGAAAAATAATAGAATAATAAAATGAAATCAGGTTTTGTTGCTTTCATGGTTTAAATGAACAAAAATTCATGTAAGTTCTTGAAAAAATTCTTTAACTTGTAGAAAGGGACTTCTGATTGGCATTAAATCACTGGCCGAAGTAGTATTAACTTTTACACTATAGTTAAATTATTTTTATGTAAAGGCAAAAATGATGGGTCCAAAATGGATCATAAATGTTTCCTTCCCAATAGACAACAAAACCAACAATAGTTAAATCCGGCCAAAGGGATACAACTTAATATCATGAACTTTAGAAAGAGGTGAGCAAAGAAAGATACTATTTTGGTATGGCATAGAGTTGTTCTTAACCCTGCCTCTATATTCCAGAAATAGAAAGGGTGAGACATCAAAATTCTTGGGATTGTCACTAATACCTCCAAATTAGCTGTAAAGTGAAATGGAGTGCTCTCTTTATCTTTTTTGACTATTCTAATATAGCATTCTGAAATGACCGCTGGAGAATAATGGGTCAAATGGAGGATGTAAACAAATGGATTACTGCATCTGAAAAGGTCAACAAAACATTTCCCCATGAATAGGACAGGCAATCAATAACAAATGAGTAAATCTTACTATATAAGTTCTTAATACTATACAGTGATTAAGTAGAGGGTTAAATTTTCTTACCTCTGAATTGCAGTAGAGAGGAGGTGAGTTTATAGAACAACACTTGGAGGCAAAGTCTGAGCGCTTGTCAACCAGCTCTTGGAGTTCTGTCTCTGTGGCATCAGGCAGTTTTCCTCTTAGCCTCTCTGCCAGTCTGAAAGGCCAATTTTATGTAAAGTTTTACTAGGTGTGTTTTATAAACATGTCTAGTGCAAAATGATAGCCACTTCAGATCTTTAGCAACAAAAAAGGAAAATATAGTTGCCCTTCTTAAGAAAACTTAATATCTGTGGAATGATTTTTAGTGCCTCAGTTTGAGATTAGAAAGTGAAACCTGTCTCTTTAGATCATGAAAGTAAACATACAAACTTGCTGAATTTGAATTCCCACCTTTCCCCTTTCATTCGCTCAGTTGCATCAATCAGCATGGATGACTTCCTCCTCTTTTCTCCCTGACCTTTCATCTTCTCTCAAGTTCTAGACTTCAGAGGCCTCAAAGAATACTTCCCTTACAGGACTTTGTCACCTTCATGTATTCTCCCTCATTTTATGTAATTTTCCCTTCAGTTTGCCTACTTCTCAACTAGTTATGCTAGAAAACACAAAAAAGGTTAGAAACCTTGTCTCTGTTTTTAGCTCTACTGTTAGCTAACTCTCTATCTCCCTTTCAAGATGGTGCTAGGATCTGAATTCTCTTGATTCTCTCCCAGTTTGATTGGGCTATGATCTTGGTAACTCTCTACCCTCATAATGGTTTATGACTCAGCCTGGTTTACGACTTTCTCCAAGAAATACTTGCCAGCCCAGTCAGTAGTGGGATTAGGAAGTAGAAGAGACCCAAGTTTATCTGGAGTTGGGATTAGTAAAATGGATACAGGGAAAGGACAAGAGGGTGAGGGGGAATAGCCTGCTTATAAAAGCGTTATTGAAAAGAGTTGGTCCCAGCTGGGAGGGAAAGCAAGTCAGACCAGAAGGAACTCACAGGATAGGGAGAAAAAGGGCATGTATGGGATTGTAAATACCTAGACTCGATCGTTTCAATCTTCTGTACTTTCAAAACTCAAAATGTCAATTTTACTGCATTAACATTTTTAATGTATTGAGATTATATAAATTATCACTCAGTTGCCCCGTGTAATCCTGGAGTTCAGAACTGTTGGCAGAGAACTTAATCTTTCATTATCTGTAACATTCTATAACGCCTCCATAATCTATTAATTGTGTAATTTCCTGATAACTGGGAAATAACCATTTTGAACTTAAGGATTTCACAGCTTTTTTTCTTTTAGAGCTTTGTTAAGGTAGACTTCATGGGGGTCACTGAAGAAGGTGTCATCCTTTTGGGATTCTTTATAAAGGTCTTTTTGTGGGGTTGTATTTGTGTTTACTTGATCTGTGTTGTTCAAAATGATTTGAAATGAATCTAAGAAATAAAGTTGAGAATGACATGATCTTCTCAACAGAGATTTTCCAGGAAGCCAGTAAAACTTTTCATTATTATGGCCTATTATTTTAGTGTTAACACTTATTTATAAAGAAATGCCTTCCTTTTTGACTTAGCACATCTAAAGTCTTCAACTCTGCTTCAAATAACAGTACTGGGCTACTATTATTGATAAATTTGGAGGAATCAGCCAGAACAAGTCCCTTACTTTTTCTTGTACTCAGTAAATGTGTTTTCTGAATAATCGGCACACAGTTGTTGTCCCTTTTCAATGAAAGAAGATAGTTCTCTCGTCAATTGAGGGCCCTGTAAGAAAACAATTATTTGTCTTGAAACACTGTTCAGGGAGATGTTAAGTCAGAACTCCATGCAAAGTATCAAGATGAGTGTTTACTATCTATATCAGATATTGGCTAACATTTTCTACATAAGACCAGATTGTAAATATTTTAAGCTTTGTAAGTCCTATACAGTCTCTGCTGTACCTACTCAACTGCCACCATGGCAAAACAGCCATAAACAATAAGTAGAGCTATACGCCAATGAAACTTTATGAACACTGATGTTGGAGTGTTATATAATTTTCATGTATAGTGAAATATTATTATTTTTAGGGCATTTAGAAATGTAAGACCATTCTTAGATCACAGACACCCGGTCAGATTTGCCCTATGAGCTGCAGTTTGCCAACCCTTGATCTATAGCAAAGTTGATAAAGAAAATGTAGCACATTGTACCTTAGCATTGAAACAGGCAGTAGAGTCTTCAGAGTGGCAGCATTCATCAAGGCTTTTCAGGGTTGGCTCAAGTATTTTACTGAGGAATACTTCTGGAATATAAGTCTTCCTACTTAGGTCAAACGTATACCTGGCATGAAAGAGAAAGGAGATAACACTCTTTAACATGGGTAGATTTGTGTAGGCATGTCATGTTTTGAAATTTGACATCTATTAAGGCAAAATACCTGCCTTCTTAATTAAAAATAAGATTTAATTAAAATTGACTCCAAATCAACAGGTTTGAAGTTAAAATCAATATTCTCATTTGAATGCAAATTATTAACAGTTGCTTTGAAGCTGCTGTAACTAGTTAATTTAACTCAAGTAAAATGCTCTATGTACTACATATAAATTTGTTTATGTATTTATATATAAACAGATCTACTTCAAATGCCTATGGAACTGTCCTTTATGCAACTATAATACAATGAACCCTATATAAAGCATCAAGTGAGTAACTTAGGTAGCTTTTCTGTGAAAGTAGTTTGTATAAATTCTTCCATTGTCTCATCTCATTGTTTATGCATTTATAAAAACAATGAGTACTTAGACAAATGTAAATTAGTTTCAATCCAAATTCAGTCTAAATCCTGCTCTCTAATACTGGGAATTGATTTTGGGGCCGGTTGACTTAATTGAGAAATATTTTTACACCTCAAGTATGCACGTATTTGTAGTTCATGCAACTCAGTATAAGCAACCAATGGTTTATTTTAGTTCTCAACTGGAGGAAAACAGATAAAGGCTTACCATTTCTTCCAATTTTAATTTCTTTGTCACTTAATGCTAGTGAATATCAATACTGTCAAATTAGATCAACCCTACTTACTGATCCAGGACTTTGGTGTTTTCTTTATCACACACATCTTTGTTTGTGGGCAACTTGACATCTGGCAGATCTGGGTTTTGGGCAGCTGGCATGAAGTAAGTGCACACAAAAATGTCCATGGGTGTTTTTTCTTGACAACAGTCCTTAAACTTAGAATTCTTTGTGGATAAGTTGTCACAGATTTTTACTGTGTATTCAGGCAGCTACAAAAGCAATTGTGAGTTTGTGCATTGTTAGTTTCCTAGTTAGTCTAATTAAAAATAAGGAAGGCTTACAAAAGTCAGTGTGAATGCTCTTTCAAGGTACATTGGTAGGACATTTGCGGAGGGCAATTTGTCAATGTGCACTAAGAGCCTTAAAGTATACGATCTGATTTCCACGAATTTACTCTCAGAAAATAATTATGGGTGAAGGGAAGATTTAGCTATAAGGCTATTAAGGGCAGCATTGCTTAACATATTAAACTGAAACAACCTAAATCCAATAAAAGGGGAATGGTTAAATAAAAAGATGGCATATCTAGGTAGATAAGTGCAGCATATGCAATACATACGTAGAGTCCCACTTAGCCATTATAAGTCAGGTTATAGAAAAACACCTATGGACACAGACAGGTATCCTTAATGAAAAAAGGCCAGGTAAAAAAGTATCTATTTCTAAAGAGGTCCACAGACACGTAGTGACTTTTATTTAAGTAACAGTTCAAATTTGTATCTACTTGAAAGGATTATATAAATGAAAGATGAGAAATTCGGATGACTATCAAATTTTAATAGACATAAAAAACATTAGACACTTTTAATAATGGTTGTAGTATTGTCTAATAGAACAGATGATGAATGAAATAAATAATTTCTATCTGTACTGTGCAATACTGAGCATTTGAAAAGTGGCTAGTGTTACCAAAGTTGAAGTTTAAACTTTAAGTTTAATTTAAACTTAACTATATATGACTAGTAGATCTGCATTGGGCTCTGTAGGTAGAGTAAGGTCTTGGGAATCAAAATCTTGTCCTTGTGTGTGGACTTTGCCACTTGCTAGTTGTATGACTTCAAATTATTAATCCTTGCTAATCTTCTGTTTCCTCATCTGTAAAATTGAGTTAACAATATATTTAAATTTCATAGGATACATATAAGGATTCATTGAGATGATGCATGTCAAAAGCAGCTTAGGAGGGGCTTGGGGCTTCCCTGGTGGCTCAGTGGTTGAGAGTCCGCCTGCCGATGCAGGGGATACGGGTTCGTGCCCCGGCCTGGGAGGATCCCACATGCCGCGAAGCGGCTGGGCCAGTGAGCCATGGCCGCTGAGCCTGTGCGTCCGGAGCCTGTGCTTCGCAGCGGGAGAGGCCACAGCGGTAAGGGGTCCATGTACCGCCAAAAAAAAAAAAAAAAAAAAAAAGGGCAGCTTAGGAGAATGCCACTCAGTATGTGGCTCATGATGATGATGATGATTTTCTTACCTCCTTAGCCATGCAGTCCTCAGAGTCAGACTCACAGCACTTGGAGAGGATTGTGGTAACACCTTCAGCCAGTGGCAAAACATCCTCCAGATTCGCAGTAGGTACTTTTTGGGCAAAGTTTATGAGATGGCTAAACAGTTAAAAATGAATTAGTAGTTTACCCATATTCTCAGTTTTTTTGGTTTCATTATGAACACAGAGTCGGGAGGAGTAATAGCATAGTTTTAATTCCTCAACGGCTGCATAGAGCACAACTGCTATGTGATGGATCCTTTGTGCAGAAGTCACTATTCAAAATTCAGTCATCCCCAATGAATCTTTTCATATTTTCAGTACTAATATAGAGCTTCTCTTCTGGCCAGATCTGCGTAGTTGAAGCATGCCTTTAAAATGTTAGATCTAACGTATAGCTGATTCACTTTGTTATACAGCAGAAACTAACACAACATTGTAAAGCAATTATACTCCAATAAAGATGTTAAAAAAATAGTGTGATAAAAAAAAATGTTAGATCTAAAATGGCAATAAAGCACTAATGTCTATTCATAAGGCCAGCGCTGTGTTTTTGTGACCCCCTCATAGTGTTTAAAAACTTTCATAAGTTCATTTAGAAACTACAGATAAAAGAAATAATGAAGACCTATAGCCCTAGACCATAGAGTTAATAAATGTTGATGTTTTGGTGTATTACCCTGAAGTATTTTATAAGGCTTACAAGGTATTTTATAAGCGATTATGCTCTGCTATACCATTCACCTATTTTCCTTTTTCACTTAATATATCAGGAATAGGTTCTATATCATTCTTTTAAAATTGCGGCAAAAAACATATAAAATTGGCCATCTTAACCATTTTTAAGTGTATAGTTCAGTAATGTTAAGTATATTTACTTTTATATAACAAATCTCTAGAAATTTATCTTGCAAAATTAAAACTCGATACCCATAAATACTACCCCCTCCCCACTGATCCACCCTCAGCCTTTGGTGAGCTTCTACCTTTTTGCTTTCTTTTTCTATGACTTTTATTACTTTAGATATTCTATATGAGTGAAATCATACAGTATTTGTCCTTTTGTGACTGCTTATTTTGCTTAGCCTAATGTCCTCAATGTTCATCCATGTTGTAGCATGTGACAGGAATTTAAAACTATATAATATGTAATATAGGTATGTATTATATGTATGTATCACACTTTATCCATTCATCTGTCAGTGGACATTTGGGTTGCTTCTACCTCTTGACTATTGTGAATAATGCTGCAATTAACATGGGTGTGCAAATATCTCCTTGAGGTTCTGCTTTGAATTTCCCTGGATATATATGCAGAAGTGAGATTGCTGGATCATATGGTGACTCTATTTTTAAATTTTTGAGAAACCTTCATACTATCTTTCACAATGGCTGTACCATTTTGCATTCCCATCAGCAGTGCACAAGGATTCCAATTTCTCCATATCCTTGCCAACACTCATTTTCTGTTCTTTTGGTAGTGGCCATCCTAATAGGTGTGAGATGATATCTCATGGTGGCTTTGATTTGTATTTCTCTTATGATTAGTGATGTTGAATATCTTTCCACTTACATATCTCTTGTTGAATCATCTATTCAATTATTTTTAATCAAGTTATTTTTTGTTGAGCTGTAGAAGTTCCTTATGCATTCTAGGTATTAAACCTTTATTAGATGACTTGCAAATATTTTCTCCCATCCCATAGATTGCCTTTTCACTTGGTTTTTTCCTTTACAGTGCAGTAGTTTAAGCTTGATGTAGTCCTATATATCTATTTTTGCTGTGACCTATGCTTTGGTGTCATTTCCAAGAGATTGCCAAATCCAACGTCCTGAAGTTTTTTTCCCTGTTTTCTTCTAGGAGTTTTATAGATTTAGATATTTAATCCATTTTGAATTAATTTTAA
Source organism: Physeter macrocephalus (assembly GCF_002837175.3). NCBI lineage: Eukaryota > Metazoa > Chordata > Mammalia > Artiodactyla > Physeteridae > Physeter > Physeter macrocephalus. The sequence continues at coordinate 63,049,569 of NC_041220.1, forward strand.
TATATGGTGTAAGGTAAGGGTTGAACTTCATTCTTTTGCAAGTGCAAATCCAATTTTTCCAGCACTATTTGTTGAAGAGACTTTTTTCTCAATCGTGTAGTTTTGACACCCTTGTGGAAAATCATTTGGCCATATATAATAGCGTTTCTATATGAGCTCTCTATTCTTTTCCACTGGTCTCTCTATATCTTGTTATGCCCGTACCACAGTGTCTTTATTACTGTTGCTTTGTAATATGTTTTGAAATCAAAGTGTGAGATCTCCAACTTTGTTGTTCTTTTTCAAGATTGTTTTGGCTATAAGGAGTCCCTTGATATTCCATATGAATTTTAGGATTTTTTTTTTTCTGTTTCAGAAAAAAAGCCATTGGGATATTGATAGAGATTACATTGAATCTGTAGATTGCTTTGGATAGTATGGATATTTTTACAACATTAATTCTTCCAATCCATAAGCATGAAAGGTCTATTTGTAGTTTTGATTTCTTTTAGCAATACTTTGTTTTCTGTTTCAGAAAAAAAAAATGCCATTGGGATATTCATAGAGATTACATTGAATCTGTAGATTGCTTTGGATAGTATGGATATTTTTACAACATTAATTCTTCCAATCCATAAGCATGAAAGGTCTATTTGTAGTTTTGATTTCTTTTAGCAATACTTTGTTTTCATTAAATATTCTTTTAAAATACAATTATAACAAACTGTATGGCATTCTCTCATAAATGGATATACCATGATTTAAATATGCTCTATTAGGAAATATCTAAGTTTTTCATATTTAAAAAAAAAATGTGGCAGCAATGTTTTTAGCTAAATCTTTGTCCACACTCAGTGATAGTTCCTTGGAGTAAATTCCTAGACACTAATGCAAGTATAAATTTATGATTAAGATATATATGTATATTGTTATAGGGGGTTTTATACTATGAATTCCTATGCTCTGCATGCCAAATACTCTAAATGCAAGGAAAACTAAAGGGAAGTTTTAGAGAAGATGCCATTTAGTATTTCAGTAGTTCTAATGGAAGATTATTTTTAAAGGACTCATGAAAGTAGTTTCTATGCCCTTTGGGGGAACCTTAAGATCTGGTGCCAGCATGAATTCTTTCATTACCATTAGAGGAAAAAACTTGTGGATCAGAGTAAAAGGAATTAGAGACTCTAAATACTGAAGTTATAAAGCTGGCAAATCTAGATGTCTGAGGAGTTGAGGGAAGTGTAAACATAGAAACTGTCAAAATTGTGAAATTAACAATAGCCATACAAAAATCAAAGTGAAGCTTATAAACTAAGTAATTAGAATAAATTCATGAAGCTTAAGACATGTACACTATAGAGCACAAAGCTTCATATAACAAGAATTCAGGAAGTTTTTTCCCAAGAAAAACATGGGCAAAGCAAGTAACAGGTGATGAATAAAAACGATTGTTTTTGCTCGTGTGTTTGTAATACATGCTAATATGAACACTGAGGAGATAATTTCTAGTGGTCTACCAGTCTTCCCATATGAGTATATGGAAAAGGTTGATTAAAATCAAATTATGTTTTAGAAAAGTTTTGTTCCTTATTCATATTTTGTGTAGAGAAAAGAAAAAATAACTGGGCCTATTTGAGGATTATTGGAGCATAACACTATGGTTTGTATCTATTACAAACATTTTCTTAGGGAATCCTAATATTATGGATCAATAGTGCAGAAACGAACAGCTATACATGCTGATGGTGCTAAATCTTTACCTGAGCCTTGATTTCTCCTTCCCATAAGCAGAGTATTTTGAACAGATTCTATTTGACATTGTGGTGAGAAGTGATAAATGTTTAAGCTGAAGTCTCTAGAAAATAAATGAGAGAATGTCATTAGATGGTCAGGATCCATTGAAAGCAGTGTGCAGGAATGGCCAAAAAGAGACCATCTGGACTCCCTTTGATGACTAGAAAACTGAATTCTGACCAACGGAACTTTTTCCCCAGAGGTGGTTGTGTGTTTTTTCCAATTAACAAAATACGAAAGAGGCATTTTAAAAACGTTTACAGATTCCAGAATCAGAATCTTTCTAACATTATTTGAAAGGAATGGCATTAATAGAAGAAGAAGAAAAAAGAACATAACTATGTAACAAAATGACACTTACCTCTTTCAAAAAGCATACTGTTGGGTTTGGTGAGGTACAGCACGACCCTACCATGGAGAGAGAACTCTTGGTGTAACTGACTAATAGTGTCAAAGGAGCTTGTCCATAATTAATGGAATATTCATACATAAATCTGTGGGGGGAAAAATAGGATTGGTCAAAACATTTGTGGGAAACAATCTTTTTCAGAAGTATTTTGATGGAAAAAGGGTGCATGTTAGTTGATAGTTATAATATCTAAAAAGCACTAGGGATTTAGAGAAAGGGTTATAATACTAGTCACTTTTAATCAATATCTTCATTTAAAAAATCTTTTCTAAATTTCCATGTAGATTACTTGGGAGGGGTCATTTATCCCTTTATTTCTTTAGCATCTGCCATATGCATGGCCTATGGTAGCTGCTGCTTAACGTTGGTGGAAAAAATTGAAATGAAGGTAATGGAATTATCTTTCATTATCTGTTTATTCTAGACAATTGCTGTGTATAGGCTTGTTTGTTGAAATTATTTTAATTTTTGTGAGCATAAGCCACTAAGTGTCTAAAGAGACTGAGATCTTAGGCAAAATCCTCCCTGAATTTACAGGGATGGGCAAGCCAACCAACTTTTATGAAATCATGACCTTGATTTCATACTTCTAAAGCCAGTTTGAATGATGTTGCTTTTGACTTCTGTGTGTGTGTATATATATTTTTTATTATCATAATTTTTTTCCAACTTTATGATCTGAGAGTAAAGAATCAATATATAATCGGCTTTTCATGAATGTTAAACAAGAAGGTAAAAGTAATATGTCCACTAATGTAGTACAAGTGTCATGTTCACAAGTGTTTCTGGGAATGTACTGTAAGAATGAAAAAAAGCTGTTTATTTCTTATGCTCTACTGGAAATTAAATACTTTTGCACAGCAATAAAATTCTATCAGATGGAGTATCCAAGGATCCCTAACATAAGAGGAATCACAATAGCTGCTGTCAAATATTTGAACGTGTCATGTGGAGAGGGGATCCAAGTGAGTCTGCTTCAGATACTGGAACTAGGATGAGAGGGTAGGCGTTTGGGAAAGTTGACTTCATCTCCATCTGAGAAAGCTATTTGTAATAGGCACTGACAGAGATGGGATGTTGTGGGTGACAGTCAAGTTTTTGTTATTGGTAATTGTCTGGGTTGCGGTATAAGAGGTTTTTATATAGAATAGGGGGTTAGATTAGACATGTATGTTATTTTATGCCCTGAAACTTTACATATGATGAAAGCAGCTTACTTATCAGCAAACCCCTTGGGATCTTTCCTGAATGCCTCACAGATCTCATCATTTGTTGGCTCTACATAGGTAGGAAATTCTTGTGGCTGGTGCTTCAGGGCAGCCATACACAGTTTCTTTTCAAGGCCCTCTTTGGTGCAGCACTCGGCAGTTCCTGGGTGCACTGGGAATGGAGAGTCACTTTCACAGGACTTAGCAGACAATGCTGAAGTCTAGAATGAGAAAAGAAAACTCATATATGTGCAAGTTTCCAGGCTTATAGTTCTCCATTTAGTATAACATCTTAGTCTTAAATTTAAAAATTCTCATTAGTAACAAACTGGCCATGACAAGCTGCATGATTCTAGTTATAGGCTAGTACAGGGTCTTAAGTTAAGACTCAGAGTAGGACCAAAAGAGAACCTTCATTAACAAGTGAACTGTATGTGATTGCAGCTGTTAGAGGTTTGATCCTCTAGTTCAGTGTTTATCCACAGGGATATTAACATCTCTAAGGATGAGGGAGGTCATTTGAAAAAGCTCCATTGATTCTGATGTGATCTCCCATCTGTATTCTGTTCTAAATACCGCTAAGAATGGGGGCCACCCTCTTCCCTCCTTCCCTCCCTTTGTTAAATAAACAGGCTCTTAATCCTTGACTGCTTTGTCTTCAACATTGATTTGCATTCTCCTACTCAGTGGTTCTTTAGCCTGCTTTTGCATCAGTGTATAAAAATAAGAAATGCCTGGGCTGCATGACACAAATTCTGATCAGTAGGTCAAAGATGAGGCCTGAGGGTCTGTTTTTTCCCCCAGAGTCCCAAAGTTTATTCTCCTGTGCATCATGGGTTGAAGCACTGGTACAACTTAATTTACTGCTTCAACAGTGGTACATAGATACGTGTGGGCAGACGAAGCCCAGGGTAAGAGTACCACCAAAGCAGTTGTAGCAACAAAATGTTCTTTTGGGAAAGAATTTGATATCTGGAATAAAAATGTGCAATAGAAATAGTCCCATGGAAATAGAAATAAGCCCATGGAAAAAATTGGGGATTTACATGGAAAAAAGATTTTGACATCTTTACAGTTACTTTATAAGATATCTTTTGAAGATAAAACTTCTAAAGATCTTTCCTATCGATGAAGGAAAGCAAAGCAACGTGATGAATTATTTATGTAAACCAAAAGTAAACAGTGAATCTTTTCCCATTTCTTTCCCTGGCAACTTTCCTATTTTTCCTTTTTTATTACCTCCTTTCAAATAAAAAAACAAAGTTTACAAAGAAAGTAACATTTGTAGGAAAAAAAATTGCTTTGTACAGCAGGAAAAAGGTGTTATCCAAAAAATGTCAATGCTATCTCTATTCTTATGATCTGTCTCTAACAATCTTGGATGGGTTATGACCAAACATTTCTGGTCAAAGGATGGGTTAGCAGATATATAAAATAAAATGGAAATAAAAATGTGTTCTGTTTTTTTGATTGTAGTTGGTAGTTGCTTGTTTATTTTAAGATAGTGCAGAAGGTTGTTGTTAGTGGGAGAAAACGATAAAGTTCTTAGAAAGTAGATAAGGGCCAGGTAAAGAAACTAATAGGTAAGAGTCATACAATATATTCTAATCAGATCTTTGGAGCATTGTGTCTGTTGGCTAACTGCTGCAGTCTTGAGCAGGGAGACATTTGTCTGTAGAGGCCTTTATCAAGATGCAGCTAAATGTCATTTTTATTCATCCTGATGACAGTATCAGTAAATTGCTAGAAACACCTGTAGTTTCACATTTTTCAGCTGTTGTCTATATTTTGAAAACTGTCATTTCAGCGTTTTTTATTTCTGTGTGTATACTCTAAGGTAGAAAATGCAGAACTGTGTCTGTATATGTAGGGCAATTTTTGAACCCCCAAATAACTTGAAACCAACACTAAGTTTTTCCAGGGCAGTTGGTACCAGTCTTGGCATGATACAGGTATGGGTATTGGTAGGCTTCTAAGATACACAGAATATATTAGAATTATTTCGAGAGGTCCATGAATTAATAATGCACACCCCATTTTCTTATTTGAACCTTGTAGGACTAATGGGCAGAATTGGTTCACTATACCAGAATAAATTTGGTCTCTAGGATAATAGACTTCATATCTCCCTCAAACTTGGAGTAGGTGGGTTGCTGTCTAAAATTTCCCCAAGATATGATGTAAAGGCCTGTCTTGACCCCCTTCTATGGGCCAGCATAGACATGGCCAACCACACAACCCTACCCTGTTGTCATAACAGTCAGGGTCGGCCCCCTCAGCACAGCAGGCTTCTGTCAAGGAGACAACTTCATTCACAAGATGACTGATCTGTTCAAAGGTGCCACTGGGAAATTTTCTGCTGTATAGAACCATTGACCTGAGGAGAAATAGAAGTCAATGTATGCAGAATTTTTTAAAGTTTTCACATTTGCACATATTTTAACATGATATCTATTCAATTTTTTAGTGGAATATTGCACACATGTTCTTGACTAATGAAAATATGACATTGGCTTTAAAAATAAGTTTATCTAGAACAAAAACGCATCTTGTAACAGTAGAACTTGGGTTTGGGTGTTCCACCAAACCAGCCTCATGTTCTTTCCTCTCTCAAGCCTCCCTGAACCTGTCCTTTACCTTGCTGCCTTTGTTTGCCAGCATCCTAGCATGTACTGTTTGCCTTGTAATTCACCTTAGAAAACTATGCTTACTTGTTTTCTCAACTCATTAGCATACTTGTAACAAATTCTTAGACCATATTAACAATAGTTCAACTGGAATCTTTGGATGTCCTCCATTTGCCTGACATCTCTGCCCACTTTGACCCTGGGGCTCTACCCTCTTAATGGAGATCAGTTCAGTCCCTGACGCAGAATTGAAGATACCTCACACTTAGCTTCATTCAAGGTCAGGTAACCAGGAGAGTGAGCGAGTACCTCACACTTACAAAGATGTGAAGTCATCTTTTCCCAGGCTGGCGAGTTCCTTGCAGACTTTATCTTTCTCATAATCTCGACCTAGGAACCAGAAATATATATTAAAAAAGTATCTTTTCCCTTTTAAATGAATGTTGCATTAAATGTATATATACAAAGGGATCTTCCACATGATTCATCAATGGTGAAAGTAACATTTTTCTCAATACCTATATGCAATTTCACTTTTTGGTGCCTTTCTGTTTTATCACAATGGATCAAAATTTGATGGCATGCTATAAACTTTAATGAAAATAAAATAATAAGAAGAATGAACTATAGAGGGCAGACAACAGAGGCAAGAAGAACTACAATTCTGCAGCCTGTGGAAGGAAAACCACATTCACAGAAAGATAGACAAAATGAAAAGGCAGAGGACTTTGTGCCAGATGAAGGAACAAGATAAAACCCCAGAAAAACAACTGAATGAAGTGGAGATAGGCAATGTTCCAGAAAAAGAATTCAGAATAATGATAGTGAAGATGATCCAAGACCTTGGAAAAAGAATGGAGGCAAAGATCGAGAAAATGCAAGAAATGCTTAACAAAGACATAGAAGAATTAAAGAACAAACAGAGATGAACAATACAATAACTGAAATGAAAAATAAACTAGAAGGAAAAGAGAGAGAGAAAGGACCCGAGAAAATATTTGAAAAGATTATAGTTGAAAAATTCCCTAACATGGGAAAGGAAACAGTCACCCAAGTCCAGGAAGCGCAGAGAGTCCCAGGCAGGATAAACCCAAGGAGAAACATGCTGAGACCCATAGTAATCAAATTAATAAAAATTATTGAAAGCAACAAGGGAAAAATGACAAATATCTTACAAGGGAACTCCCATAAGGTTAACAGCAGATTTCTCAGCAGAAAATCTACAAGCCAGAAGGGAGTGGCATGATATGTTTAAAGTGATGAAAGGGAAGAACCTACAACCAAGATTACTCTACCTGGCAAGGATCTCATTCAAATTTGATGGAGAAATCAAAATTTTTACACACAAGCAAAAGCTAAGAGAATTCAACACCACCAAACCAGCACTACAACGAATGCTGAAGGAACTTCTCTAAGTGGGAAACACAAGAGAAGAAAAGGACCTACAAAAACAGACCCATAACAATTAAGAAAATGGTAATAGGAACATACATATTAATAATTACCTTAAATGTGAATGGATTAGATGCTCCAACCAGAAGACACAGGTTTGCTGATTGGATACAAAAACATAGACCCATATATACGCTGTCTACAAGAGACCCACTTCAGACCTAGGGACACCCACAGACTAAAAGTGAGGGGATGGAAAAAGATATTCCATGCAAATGGAAATCAAAAGAAAGCTGGAGTAGCAATACTCATATCAGATGAAATAGGCTTTAAAATAAAGACTATTACAAGAGAAAAGAAAGGACACTACATAATCAAGGGATCAATATAAGAAGAAGATATAAGAATTATAAATATATATGCACCCAACATAGCACCTCAATACATAAGGCAACTGCTAACAGCTATAAAAGGAAATTGACAGTAACACAGTAATAGTGGGGGACTTTAACACCTCACCCCAATGGACAGATCGTCCAGACAGAAAGTTAATAAGGAAACACAAGCTTTAAATGACACAATAGACTGGATAGAGTTAATTGATATTTATAGGACATTCCATCCAAAAACAGCAGATTACAGTTCGCAAGTGCACATGGAACATTCTCCAGGATAGATCTCATTTTGGGTCACAAATCAAGCCTTGGTAAATTTAAGAAAATTGATATCATATCAAGCATCTTTTCTGACCACAATGCTATGAGATTAGAAATCAACTACAGGGAAAAAAATGTAAAAAACACAAATACATGGAGGCTAGACAATACATTACTAACTAACCAAGAGATCCCGAAGAAATCAAAGAAGAAATCAAAAAATACCTAGAGACAAATTACAATGAAAACACAACAATCCAAAAGCCCTGTGATGCAGCAAAAGCAGTTCTAAGAGGTAAGTTTAGAGCAATAGAAGCCTACCTCAAGAAACAAAATCTCAAACCATCTAACGTTACACCTCAAGGAACTAGAGAAAGAAGAATAAACAAAACCTAAAATTAGCAGAAGGAAAGAAATCATAAAGATCAGAGCAGAAATAAATGAAATAGAAGCAAAGAAAACAATAGCAAAGATCAATAAAACTAAAAGCTGATTTTTTGAAGGTAAACAAAATTGATAAACCTTTAGCTAGACTCATCAAGAAAAAGAGGGAGAAGACTCAAATCAACAAAATTAGTAATGAAAAAGGAGAAGTTGCAATGGATACCACAGAAATACAAAACATCCTAAGAGACTGCTAAATGCAACTCTATGCCAATAAAATGGACAACCTGGAAGAAATGAACAAATTCTTAGGTATAAACTTCCAAGACTGAACCAGGAAGAAATAGAAAATATGAACAGACCAATCACAAGTAATGAAATTGAAACTGTGATTAAAAATCCTCCAACAAACAAAAGTCTAGGACCAGATGGCTTCACAGGCGAATTCTGTCAAACATTTGGAGACAAGGATTCTTCAATGTACACAAATTAATCAATGTGATACACCACATTAACAAATTGAAGAAAAACCATATGATCATCTCAATAGATGCAGCAAAAGATTTTGACAAAATTCAACACCCATTTATGATAACTCTCCAGAGAGTGGGCATAGAAGGAACCTACCTCAACATAATAAAGGCCATATATGAGAAACTCACAGCAAACATCATTCTCAATGGTGAAAAACTGAAAACATTTCCTCTAAGATCAGGAACAAGACAAGGATGTCTGCTCTCACCACTATAATTCAACATAGTTTTGGAACTCCTAGCCATGGCAATCAGAGAAGAAAAAGAAAGAAAACGAATACAAATTGGAAAAGAAGTAAAACATCACTGTTTGCAGATGATGTGATACTATACATAGAGCATCCTAAAGATGCCACCAGAAAACAATTAGAGCTAATCAATGAATTTGGTAAAGTTGCAGGATACAAAATTAATGCACAGAAATCTCTTGCATTCTTGTACACTAACAATGAAAGATCAGAAAGAGAAATTAAGGAAACACTCCCATTCACAATTGCAACACAAAGAATAAAATATCTAGGAATAAACCTATCTAAGGAGACAAAAGACCTGTACACAGAAAAGACCTGTATGCAGAAAACTATAAGACACTAATGAAAGAAATTAAAGATGATACCAACAGATGGAGAGATATACCATGTTCTTGGCTTGGAAGAATCAACGTTAGAGGAAAACATAGGAAGAACACTCTTTGACATAAATCACAGCATCTTTTTTGATCCACCTCCTAGAGTAATGGAAATAAAAACAAAAATAAACAAATGGGACCTAATGAAACTTAAAAGCTTTTGCACAGCAGAGGAAAACATAAGGCGAGAAGACAGCCCTCTGAATGGGAGGAAATATTTGCAAACGAATCAATGGACAAAGGATTGATCTCCAAAATATATAAACAGCTTATGCGCTCAATATTAAAAAAACAACCTGATCCAAAAATGGGCAGAAGACCTAAATAGACATTTCTCCAAAGAAGACATACAGATGGCCAAGAAGCACATGAAAAGCTGCTCAACATCACTAATTATTAGAGAAATGCAAATCAAAACTACAGTGAGGTATCACCTCACA
>NC_041220.1:63059944-63068971 GCF_002837175.3 Physeter macrocephalus
CGCTTTGCAGGGCAGAAATAGAGACACAGATGTAGAGAACAAAAGTATGGACGCCAAGGGGGGAAAGTGTAGGGGGGGTGGTGGTGTGATGAATTGGGAGATTGGGATTGACATGTTTACACTAATATTTATGAAATAGATAAATAATAAGAACCTGCTGTATAAAAACTACAATTTAAAAATTAAAAATATGGTCCATATAAAAAAAATTTTTAATAAGAAAAGAAAAAAACTCAGATACAAATAGGTGGTTCCTTGCTGGTACTGGGGGGATAGGTAAAATTGGTGAAAGGGATTAATAGGTACAGGCCTTTGGTTATAAAATAAGTGAGCCATGAGGATGTAATATACAGCATAAGGAATATGGTCAATAATATTTCAATAACTTTGGGGACAGACGATTACTCGACTTTGCTGATCATTTCATAATGTATGCAAATGTCAAATCACTATGTACTATACCTGAAACTAACATAATATTGTATGTCAACTTATTTCAATAAATTTAAAAAAAGAATGAACTAATACTGAAAGCAGGTAAGTCAAAATATATATGCCAACTAGTGAGTCAGAACCTACTGATATAGCAATCATTCTTAGGTCCCATCTTTATAATAATGCTCAAATAAAGCTTTCTTATCCCTCCTTCCTTTCTTTGCCTCAGTTTCACCTAAGGCCTCAAAAGAACCAAGAACCAAAAATAAATGGAGAATATGTCTACCTTCCAAAGTGAAGAGCTAGGCCCAGTAATGCGGGCCTTTAAATGGGGGGTGTGGGCACTGGTGTTGCCTCCCTTGCTTTATTACCCACCTCCAGACTCCCTAAGGGAAGTCTAGGAATTCAGCTGAGGAAAAAGATGGAAATTGGGCAAAATAAGTTTTGGAGAAAGTTGTCAGTGTGGTGGGTTTGGGAGAGTGGTGCAAGAGTGCATCTCCTTACTTCAAGCATAGTAAGAAAGGCTTCAAAGAAAACACTCAGACCTTGATAGGTGACCCTTGGAAGGTGGGGTACAATGGACAGGTGTCTGATTCAGACTGGAGAAATCTATGAGGTTAGAAGGGCTGGTTAAGTGGCCTGAGGCAACAAAGGAGAGGGTTGTGAGTGGGAAAGCTCTGCTGTGGCCTGTGTACCTGATACAGATCGAGCAGGAGAACAAACTGTCCTGGAATCATCCTATCTTTTTTTTTTTTTTAAGGTAGACATTTATCTAGAAGGCAGCAGGCTACCAAAAGTAGGACACCTCTGTGCAGATGCAGATAACTTGAAAATCAAAGGGAGGTCTTAAGGTGCCAGCTGGATGGAGAGATAGCCAGGGATGATGGGGAAAGAGATCTCCAAAGAACCCACGAAGAGAAAATATCAACTCTGAACATCTCCTGTAACCAGAGAAAACAACACTATCTCATCAAGCTGCCCATTTGAATGAGTGTTTGCTGCTGCTTACCTTTCCTACTAGCTTTTCTTTTACCTGTGTTAACCCTGGAGGAACTAAAAGCAGCCTAGAGAGTAGCAGGATAGGAGAAGAGAACAGGCAGAGGAAAGTGTGTGCCTCCCTTTGCCACTAAGGGCAACAGGACTGAAACATGCCTGATCTGGGGGAGTAGCTTCAATGTTAAATGAATTTACAAATTTTTGACTTTAACCAGACAGTCCCATGACTGTTAACAGGTGGATATTTTGATGTTCAAAAGGACCAGAGGACCTTATTTGAGTGAGGAGAAAAAACGTAGAACCTACTCTTAAGTCCATTCGGGTGGTTGGGAAGAGCTAGTTTGCACAGGGAATGAGTTCTTTATTGATGGTGAGACCCACTTGTTCAACACACCTGTTACACATACAATAGGTGGACACATGGAAGGCAGCCAGTGTTTTTCTTCCCCGACTCATCATTTATGCAAGAAAGTCTAGGAAATTTGCCAACATTTTGATGCTATATCTTTCCAAAAAATGTAAGTATAGAAATGGCCCAGTTCCTGTTCTAAATGGTTTTAACATTTAGTAACTTATCCTTCTGGATTTAAATATTGGGAAATCCATCTTGGATGATATGATGGCAACTACTGGTATGCATTTTACTCCCTAAATGTCTTCGCCTCAGCTCCATGGATGAATGAATATACATAAGGCAGGGTAGGAATTCTTTTTTTTTTTTTTTTTAATTGGAGTATAGTTGATTTAAAATGTGTTTCAGGTGTACAGCAAAGTGATTCTGTTATACATATATCCATTCTTTGTAAGATTCTTTTCCCATATAGGCCATTACAGAGTACTGAGTAGAGTTTCCTGTGCTATACAGTAGGTCTTTCTTAATCGTCTATTTTATATCATATGATATTGCTTATATGTAGAAATTCTTGTTTTATGGTTTGGAGTGGAGGTGGTAGTGGTTGGATACTGGCTGCGGAAGATTTTGTTTTGGTTATTTTTTTCCGTTTAAAAAGATCCTCGGGACTTCCCTGGTGGCGCAGTGGTTAAGAATCCACCTGCCAATGCAGGGGACATGGGTTCGATCCCTGGTCCGGGAAGATCCCACATGCCGTGGAGCAACAAAGCCTGTGGGCCACAACTACTGAGCCTGCGCTCTAGAGTGCCCGTGAGCCACAACTACTGAAGCCCACGTGCCTAGAGCCCATGCTCCGCAGCAAGAGAAGTCACCACAGTGAGAAACCCGCACACCGCAATGAAGAGTAGCCTCCTGCAACTAGAGAAAGTCTGCGTGCAGCAAAGAAGACCCAACACAGCCAAAAAAAAAATTAAAAAAATAAAAAGTTTCTCTTTGGGATTTGTCAGAATTAATGTTAAAAATGCCTGATTTCAGTGAAAATTGCCTGTAGAGGAAGCTGTTGTACCCTGCATCTTTCAGGTGGATGGTTCAATGCATATAACTAAGGTGAGAAGTCAGAATTGAGGGACAAAGACCTTTTTAAGCGGCATTTTGTAATAAGGGACCAACTCAAATACCATCAAAATCACAAAGAAGGTGGATAAACCTGCATGATCAAATCTCACATTATCTTGGAAACTAGGACAAGACAGTAGGATTGATAGTGGCTTTTTATACTCTATTGACTGAGAAACTTCATATCTAGTACATTTTCTGTAATTTATTGACTTGTTTACAAGGTTGGATATTGTCACAGTTTCAGAAGGTCAAAATAAGGCAGAAATTTTCTGTTAATCATTAATGGTATTCAGTGGGACGGAAGATTAGGGCACATAGGAAAAAATTTAGGGTAGAGCTGTCTTCCTATAGTGGGAAGATGTAGTATTAGGAAGTCAATGGAGTTTTATGTTGCTCCTGGGAAAACTGGGGAAAATGGCTGGCAGTGGATTTTAGTTCAGTGTGAGAGAACTTTATAGCTGTGGCTAATTAATAACTGAAATGCTGAACAGCTTTTTGAAGTGAGTTTGTTTTGTCCTTAAAATATTCAAATGGAGTTTAAATAACGGTATGTATTAGATTCCTGAATTTAGTACACAGTCGTATTCTCATGATCTTTGAGATCCGTTCTAAAAGCTTACAAAATCACCCCTTTTAGAAACAGTAAGAAATTATACAGAATCTTTTTTCTCCCAAAGCTTATGGTTTCAAGCCACAAAAAATACTCAAATAAGAACTCCTTTGTTCTTAATGCAAAGGAAATAACTTTGCTTAATAAACTCTCCCTATAAAACTGCAGAGGTCACTTTTGTTTTATTGTGACCATGCAAAATGAGAGCCTGCATTTATTGGGGGCACCTCTGAACATTTAAAAAACTATTTTGTTCCTAACTTTCCAGATTTCTCACTTCATTAAGAAAGAGTTTCGTTCAGTGTGTTGAGAACGTGAGTGCATGTGAATATAGTATAAGTGGAGACTACAGTTTATCTCCTGATTTAATTAAAGCTATTTAAACAACTGAGATTGCACAGAATCCCATGGGTATAATCCATGGGTGTTATGTACTGCTTTAGTTAGAATGCAATGACAGAAAACTGGGAAACTAGATCAACTACACAAAGACTTAAAATGGTTTTGGAACCATTTTTGCTGGAATATTCAGTCCTGGGCAAAACAGAAGCAAGGGAAAAAGCCCAAATAGGCATTGAAGAAATTCAGAATTAAAATATGAGGGTAAAACTGCTCTTACAAAAGTAACCTGTAGAGGAGGCCGTTGCACCATGTATTTTTCAGGTGGATTACTTGAAATATTTCTGATTAACAAAAATTCATCTATTCATTTATTCAAAGAGAAGACCTGGAGCTGAACTGCTTAAGCGAGTATGTTAATCACTTTCATCTTCCAAACGTAACAAATACTGAACCTAATTTGCCATGAGATTGTTCTAAATCAACTCCCTATTCCATGGAGTACTGCTTAATGTTTTCACACCAGTTGAGCTCACTTTCATTTATATAATTAAATCCTATATCAAATGAATTGTAAATGACATACTCTGCTCTTTAATGTATCATGTGGTTATGAAGAGGGCAATCTGGACTTTGATATGGCACTAGTAAATATTGGCATAATCCTAGTGACACTGGAGAAATCATTTTCACGTTGTGACCCCTCAACACTCAATGTTTACAAATGTCGTTAACAGAATTGTTGCGTTTTGCAATAGCATGTCCCTTTTCTGTCTGTATTGTGAAACATTTTGGTAAGCTATGCCTAATTCTGGACTTTTGAAAACTTTTGGTTTACTTTCAGGAAATCTTTACTGCTTCATGCATCTCTCCTCTCCCAACACAGCTGACAATACTCATTCATACATGCAACAGACATGTCTTGAAGACTTTGTGCCAGGCATTGGGTTCAGTATTGAATATACCATAAAGAGCAAAATAGACACATCCTTGCCCTTATGGAACTTTTAATCTAGTGGGGATAGACAATATGATACTCATTGTTATGGTACAAACTTTACTAAAAAGGGTATTTTGAATGCTTTAACTATTGTTATAATCATTCTCTAAAACAAGTTTGGTCCTCTAGAAAAGCTGTTTGTATACCAGGAGCAATGGTTGGACCCTATATAATGTTGAGTTGAATAAAAATGCTTATATAGGATGCTAGGAACTGTCTTACATTGCTATTTTCCTATTTTGGAGAATCATGGCCTTTCAGAACTGTTGGGCATTTATATTTTTGAAATTTTATTCCTTTGACGTTTTTATTTCCATTCTGCACTGACAGACTCATCTATGTCAGAAAAGGTCAGTGTATTTGTGCGTTTTTTTTTTTAACTTAAAGAATATGGTTTGTAGTATTCGTTCAAACTAGGTGGGCTAGATATTCAGAGTAGTGGTTTTAGTTGAGAACTTAAATATTGTTGGGCTGGTTTAGGAAGTTGCCCTGATTATTGGAACTAAAGAAAACTGCTGATATGTCATTAACAACATTGTCAACGAAGGAGTCGTATTCAAATTAGTACTTTTATTTCATTTTTCAGGCTTTTTGGGTCTCATTTCCACTGACATTTTAAATCACTATTATATAAAGCATTGATCTGGTTTCATATTGATGTTTGCAAGCAGGGGTGCAGTTTTGAGCTTAAATCAATGGAAAGTAAACCTAGAGTTCTGCATGACATCTATAGATTAACTATCTAGAGGAAATTAACTGTACCTCTTAGGATGCCATCAGTGGAACATTTCAGATGTTGAAAATTCAAAACCAGTAGAAGATATAGGGGCAATGGGTCAGTTGCCCCGATACTAAAATTGCCATAGAGGATGGCCTCATAGACTCGCTCAAATTTGATGCCTTTGGTTTCAACACGGGTGGTAGCCCATATAGATGCTACACTCACCAAAGTCCCAGAGGAGGCATTCTTCCTCCACACATCTCATTCCACCTCGCTTTTCCTTCACAAGTTGAGCACCTTGTCATCCACAAATGCTTTTGCAGAGGTGAAGATAAGGGAGCAAGTTTCCCTCTCCCACCTTTGGCATGAGTGAGGGTGGTGTCTTTGGTATCCTGAATTGGAAACTTAGAATGCATTACAGGGCTTAGTTTTTAAAACAATGTAAGAATAAATAACATGATAAAGCACATACAAGAAACTTGAAAGCCACCAATACTTAAGGAACTGAGATCTGATAGTAGAGATAAGAATAAGAATACAACACCGATAGCAGCAGTAGTGATCATTGCCATGGGAGAGATTGAAACAAAGCATATGAACCCATAGAATGGAAGAGAGCTTTTAGAAAGCCTCATGAAAGGAACTATTACTTGAAGTGGACCACGAATGATGGGCAGGATTTTAACAGGAATAAGTGAATTGGAAGAGGAATTTTAAGTGGAGAGAAGAACATGAAGAAATATCTGAAGTTAGAAAATCACCAGTCATATCTGGAGAATGAGTAATCTAATAAAACTGAAGCAGTGGAATTAAATACTAGAAAACTTGATCACCAAAGTTTTACTTATTTTTTTAAGGTAATGGGGTATCTATTGAAATACATTCATGGAGAGGAATGACAAACTCAGAGCTGTAATCAAGGAAGAGTAATCTTGGGATCTAAGCGAAATAGTACCTTGTGTTAAGGCTGTTCTGTGAACTATGTTAGTCTATGTAAAAATGCCTAGCACATCTCCTGCCTAACGTGGTAAAAACACAATGAATGTTAGCAACTCTTCTTAATAGTAAAATCCAGTGATGATACCTATTATGAGATATATGCCCTTGTGATAAGGATCCCATGTGACTTGCTCCAGTCCTTCTCTCAGATGGTAGGCTAAATTACTTTCTGGTCAGAAGGAAATGGAAGAGAATATAAAAAATAGAAAACTCCCAGGAAGCATGGAAATGAGTTAACATGAACCCCAGTTATCTCCTGGCCAATTCTCCGTGGATCTGATCAATGAGATTATAGTCTGTCAACAGTGAGATGCTTTCACTCAATGATCCTTTCCTTGGGGAAGTCCTAGCCTTTCACAGAACCCAGAAACCTACAGTATTAGGTTTCTATTGCTACGTAACACGTTACGACAAATTCAGTGGCTTAAACTTACTGCTTTACATTTCTACTGGGTAGACTGACACAGGTCTCACTGGGCTAAAATCAAGGTGTCAGCAGGATTGTGTTCTTTCTGGATGCTCTAGGGGAGAATCCATTTCCTTGCCATTCCAACTTCTAGAGATGGCCTAGGATTCTAGGCTCAAGGCCTCCTTCCTCCATCTTCAAAGTTGGCAACTTTGTGTCTCTTTGTGCCTTTTCTTTTTAGCGACATCATCCTCTGACTGATTCTGTTTTACTCCCTTTTTGTGATTACATTGGCCTCACTCAGATAATCCAGGATTGTTTTTCTACTTTAAGGTCTGCTGACTGGCAACCTTTATTCTGTCTGAAACCTTAATTCCCCTTTGTGATGTGAGCTAACCTCTTAGCAGGTTCCAGGCATTAGGATGTCAACATTTTTGGAGAACGCTCATTCTGCCTAACATACACATTACTCTTTAAGCCTGAGGTTGTACCTACCGTCACATGACTCCAAACAGAGACCAGAATTGGGGTGGGTTTGTATCAGACAGTCTGATAGCTAGAATCCCACCAATCAGCTATACATGTTCACCCTTAGCATTTCATTTACCTCCCAACAGTGATCCTAATTTTTCTGTATTTCATTTTTGGACTCCACTTACCACGTTATGTCAGGTTTTGCATTGTATTTTAATAAGAATTGATTGGAGAAGGGATGGGTGGTAGGGATTTGGTTAGGGAAGCCATTACAATAGCTGGGTGAAGGTTAATAAGGGCCTGCACAAGGACAGTATAAGAAAGTGGAAATGTATGGACAGAATGAATTTCACTTACTTCCCCCTAAATTGGTGTCAATGATTGGTTCTCTCTTACACTTATTCTAAGTATTCTAAGATTAGTGAAAATATTTCAGATATGTGTCTCATGAGAGGCAGCAAAGCAGTGCTTTTGAGTGACTGTCTTTGTAAACCCAGTGAATTGATGTAAAATTCTGATCCTGACACTTACTAGCTCAGTTACTTTGGATAAGTTACTTAACCCCTCTTTTCCTCAGTTTTCCCCATTTGTAAAATGGGGATAATAGTACTGAGCTCATCATGGTGTTGAAAGGATGAAATCAATCTATCTGAAAGATTTTAAACATGTTAGCATATTATAAATCAACTATTAGCTATTTTATTCAATGGCTAAAATCTAGTGCCAATGCTTCACAGTGGATACTATATATAAAACTTATAATGAAAATAACAAACGACTTAAAGTTTACTCCTTCCAGGATATCTATTAGGTGTCCTAGTTGATATTTAATTTTTCTTAAATACTCAAAACTACCTTATGAGGTAGGTACTCTAATAACCTTAGTTTTGTGATTTTACACACAAAAAAACTACTACACATGATATATGGCAAGTAGTGTTCTAAAACTGAGAATTCCAGCGAGGAACAAAAAGTCCTTGATTTCATGGAGCTTACATTCTACATCTTACTTTCATTACAATAAACAAATGAACAGCTGGTAATAAGGTGATGAGTGCTAAAAAATAAAAGCAAAATAAAACAAAAACAGGGTAAGGGAATAGAGAAAAATGGAGTAGTAGGTGCTATTTGAGGTAGATTGGTCAGGGAAGTCTTCTCTATATGTGAACTTGGAGCAGACAGAGGGGATCCATGTTCTAAGACGAGTGAGGAGCTAAGGCAGAACGCTGGGGTGCAGAATACAGAGAGTGGGAGCTAGTGGAAAGGCCAGTGTGGCTGAAACAGAGTGAACTGGGGGGAAATAGAGACGAGGGTAGCAGTGGGCAGAATAAAGAAGTTAAGTGACCATAGATACTAGGGGGAGGGTAATCAGTTCCTTTTAAGGATTTCTTCATCATCTTAATGTATAGATCAACCTTGTGGCCTTTTAAAGTATGCTTACTCATCTCCATACCCCATATGTGATGGTGAATTAATACTGGCATTGCACCTCATAGCAATGAAGCATAATTTTGCTATTAGGTTAACATTGCTTTTTTTTTTTTTTTTTTTTTTTTTTTTTTTTTTTTTTTTTTTT
>NC_041220.1:63069084-63086600 GCF_002837175.3 Physeter macrocephalus
CCGGCAGCCGGACTCTCAACCACTGCGCCACCAGGGAAGCCCTGGTTAACATTGCTTTTGATGATGAAGTTAGCTACCTCTTTGACTTCAGCTCTTCCTCCTTTCCTCCTTCCTCCTTTCCTCCTTTCCCTTCTCAGCTAAGCCTCTTTAATGCTTTTTCTCCGGGTGCTTTGTGAACTTGGATCAGGCCGTATTTGTTCCTAGCTCAGGATATTTGCACCCGAGTTCGTCAGCTTGAAACATACTTCTAGATATTTGCATGGCTGTCGTCTTCTCATCATGTGGATCTCAAATCCTATGTTGCCTCCTCAGTCACCTGAGGAGGTGACTAAGCACCAAAATAAGCATAAAATTATGCTTATTTTGCAGAGAGCATATACAGACATATCTGGGAAAGCATCAGTAGAATATCTTCTTATTCTAAATTACTTCTCTTTAGCATTCTGTACAGCTATGTTCCTGAATAAAACTGAGGACAATTTTGTTTTTCACATGGCTCCTGATGAAGGAGTGGCAACTTGTAGAAAAGAGAAACAGTGATTCAATGGTGGTTTGGAAGATTGGGATGAACCACATTGTCTTAGGGCTGTTTCGACAGGTAAGTGGGAGAAGGAGAAATACAGTCCCCCCCCACCTCAAGGGGAATTGACTTTCTTCTTGCTGTTTGATACCATGTTTAATAAAATTATGCTGAGAATGAAATGCTTAAAGCAAAAGGAAAATGTTCTTGCCATTAGCTCTTATAAACAGCAGTGCTTTGCTTCCTGTAGCATTATTTCTTTGGTAATTGTGTAGCAGTGTCAGTAGCCTTCTTGTTTCTTGGGAAGAGGGGAAGATATGATTTAGATGAGTGCTTTATCCATTTCAGTTTTGAGTAAAGAAGCCAAGTGGAGGCAATTGGCAAACATAACTTTCTTGCCTCTCACAGGGTAGCTAAAGTGGATATTATAATATCATTTAGATTTGGTAAGCCCTTCTCTCTGAAGATGTTCCCAAGGGCTTGTGAACTGAATCCCCAATGCCATTTGATAGAAGAGGATGAGCCTGACTGGAGCTAACGTTCATATTGTATCCACTTTAGAACTGAGGTTTTCCAAAGACTGCTTCCATGGGATATAGGCATTTTAGGAAAGAGCCCATGTGTTTGGGAAACTTTATTGTTTTGAATAAACTTAAATTATCTTGTTTTGATTTCTCAGAAGTCTTAGGACAACAAAAACATTGATTATGAACCAACCAAGAAAGACTAATGTCTGGCTTATTTCTTAAATACGTTTGGCCATAGAAACATCTTTCCAAAATGAGTCTTGAAGGAAATTCACCTTGGAAAAGAGGTTCTAGACAAATGCTGTGGGTGGTTGGTCAGCTCTGTAGAACTAGGCAGAGAACTGCAACCCAAACCAATCCTCCAGCATCCAAAGTTCCTCTCAACTCCTTCAATCTGTACACTTCCTGCCAGGAGTGAGCACACCTAGCTTCCAGGTAAAACACTGACTTGGTATTTGGGTTATGCTCAGGTATTACAGAACAGAGGACTGATGGGTCAGGACTACTGTCCCCAAATATCGGACATTTATTATGTACGTAATTGTACTTTATGTCTCAGGAGTCATGATCTGACCTATGGCACATAGGTAATCGAGTTCATTGTGAAGTTCAGACCTGCAAGGGAGATTACTTGAAGTTTTTAGCATCTGTTTCATCAGAGGCTGAGAGAATGCTAAAGGATGTTGAAATAGAGGTTGCAGAATACTGTTATTCTCCAAAGCACTGTAATTCTTTGAAGTGAAGCCAATGTACATTTACTGAGTCAGTAGTTCAAAATGGCACATTTTCCCAGGACATAGAATCCCAGGACATAACCATTACTGGACTTTCTGTGTTTTGAAAATCCAGATCTGAACCTACTTCAGGAGGACTTTTCAGGTTCAGATCTGCCTCAGGGAAACTATGGGTGAAGGAGTAAGCTTTCAGGGTTCCTTGGGACCTGGGCTATTCAGAGGTCTTGTAAAGGACATGAATAAGA
Organism: Physeter macrocephalus; assembly: GCF_002837175.3. Classification (NCBI taxonomy): domain Eukaryota; kingdom Metazoa; phylum Chordata; class Mammalia; order Artiodactyla; family Physeteridae; genus Physeter; species Physeter macrocephalus. The sequence continues at coordinate 63,071,111 of NC_041220.1, forward strand.
CAAAATTTAAAATAATTTGAATGACAAAAATGTAGTTTTTTAAAAAAGAATGTAAAAAGAATAAGAAGGTCAGGAGTAAGGTTATTCTTGTCATAGTTAATAACTGTTGATTCCTGGGATACACGCATTTTATTCCACTGGTTAAATGTTATTAATATGAGTTTTAATGTATGACTTGAGTAAAGAGGTTAACTGGCAGCACTACATGAAAATTTTAATTTTTTGAAGCCAGATGAATGCAGATTCCTTTTATAAGCATTAAAGAATCAGCCAGAAAGTAAACTGGAACTGATTATGAATTTCGCAGCTTGGGAACTTATAAAGTTGTATATTGCTCAAAGACGAAGACACCATTTGATGAACGAACTTAATGAAAAATATAGCTCAGAGACCTTGACAGTCATATTTCTTAGCTAATGAATTCTTTTATGTGAGATATTTTAGACACTATAATGTGTTTTCAAATATTACATATGGAGGATTCCTTGAAGAAGATCAAAGAAATCTGTTGACTTCATCATTGATATGGTATATTGTACTCTCAATGGCAATGAATATTTGAAGTCTGAAAAACAAAGCTCAGTGATGGATCACAGACTCCATTTGCGTTCTCCTTTAACAAATAAAAAAATTCTAATTTTGAACCATTTTTTAAGATTTTGGTTATCAAGAAAACAGGGAAAGATAAGTGACAAATTATATAGTTTTTCTTTCTTTCATGAGATTCTTATCGTGACTTCTTGGCTATTCTAATTGAACACACTATGTGACATTTGAGCTCAGATTAACACCCCTTTGATTCCTCCCTCTCTCCGCAACATATTCACTGATTCTTCTGTTTTTCACCTTGTGTATAATTTTTTAAATGGTAACAAAATTAGACTAGTTGAGAGTTCTTGTAAATGGTCACAGTACTGGAAGTCTTACCTCTCTCGAGAGCATGCACAAATGCTACAGCAAGCAGGAAAACCAGGATCCTCTTCATTTTTCTGCCGGCAAGTCCTGTAGCACCCCTGTCTCCTGTATGTTACCCAGTTTAAAAAAAAAAAAAATGGCATCCAAAAGTAACCAATTCCCTTTTACTAATAAGATTCCTGACTGTGAGCTTATCAATTATTAATCTCTACATGGAAGGAAGGGCAGTCATCCTTGGGCCACAAGAGATAAAATATCATCAATCAAGGCAAATAGACAACCTGGGGAAAAAGTAGTGGAAAATCTAGGAGATTTTAATCATTAACTTTGTCAAACTGCAAAAGAGTCAGGGTATATATAGATTTTTCCCCCCCACTTCTGCTTTTTGATAAAGCTTATCTAATGTATTTATGGGCACATTTTCCCTCCCTCTTTCGGTGTTGTCTTTGGACATTCCCTACTCTTCTCATGTGTATAAATGGAAACTTGGAGGTGTCTCTTTGTTTAAACCTACTACAAATAAAGATTATCCTAAAATATCGCAGACTAGATGTTTAATAAGGGCAAAAAAGTGAGAACCCAATTTATCACAATTGCTCAAATCCATAATTTTAATGCTATATATTTTATTGAAGATGATCGGGATAGTACTTTATATTTATGTGCTATATTACACAAATATATTTCTAAAGCATTGACATACATATTAGAAATAACCCTTGAAATCACAAAAGTTAGTGGCAAATCTTGGACTCCCCATAGCTAATTTAAAGTTCTTTTTACTAGTACTATACAACTAGTATATTTTAGGATAATATAACTTGAGAGTACACAGTTGGCCTTGTAGAATGCAGAATCCACCATCTTCATTTTCCAGAAGAAGGAACTAAATCCCAGAGATTCTGTGGCTTGCCCAGAGAGGCACAGGTAGTTGTCGTTCATTCCATCATTGGAAACAGGTCAGCATCTCATTCTTGCAGTAGTCATCTTTTCAGGAAACAGGGTCAGATAAGTGTTGGGTACACCAGCTCTGGAATCAAATCCCTACTCAGCTCTTATCGGCTATATAACCTTGGAAAATCATCTCTCTAAGCCTCATCTCTCTCCTATGCAAAATGATGATAACTTCTAGTACTTTTGTTACAAGAGTGTTGTGAGCTTAATTAAGATACTGTTCAAGGTTTACCATAATAACAAACACAGGGTAGCATGCATTAATGTTAACTATTGCTGTTATTCTAGTTATTGCCCCCTCTTTTCACTGGTTCTCCAAATTTATAATATCTGAGAAGGTTATTGAAACTAATGAGGCCTAGAACTCCGTCGAAAATCTTGAAGACAGCCTGTATTTTGAGTTTAGGACCATCACAGATAAGTGGTAAAGAATTCTGGTATCAATTTAGTAGCTAAGGATTGACTCCATGGTCAGATTCCATCAAAATCTCAAATTGCATAAGCAATTACATTTTTACTAAGATTCTCCATCTATATTGAAAATTGTTGAGTGTTAAGTTCAGAAAATACAGTCCAGGTAGTTGGAAAAAGATAACTAAGCAAGATTAAAGCAGAGATATCTCTATAAAGCCAACGGAAATTCACATGCTAGAGGAGACTAAAAGATACTCTAAATATTGCTAGGGGCAATATGGGAAGATAGCCTTACTGTTCAAGGACCAACTATATGCTGTTCAAAGATGAACTTCCTTCCTACTACAAGTCTTCTAAACTTTTCCTTTGGCTAAACTCTTAGTTTACTTTGCAAGTTAATTTAAAATTGTGTTTTAATCTTACTGTAGATCATTTGGAAGTGCCAAGTAATCAAGTGACACTAATAATCAAGTGTTATCTTAAGTGCCAAAATACTTAAAAATAACTAAGAAGCCCAGAACTCAGAAACATTATTAACACATTATAGTTTCCATTTTTAAGATAATACACATATCCATTTTTATAGAGTTTTATATTTAACAGTATTTCATCTTCTGATGATTAGTTCATTCAGAGATATACTGGATTGTTTCCCATTAATTTTGCTATAGTTTAAGATCAGCCTGTTCTTTCATTTAAGAAACAATTATAACTTTATCTCTGATTTTGCAATAACATCTACCACTTTTGTTTAATGATAAACTACATGTAGCAAGAGTTGCAACATCTCATTTAGGTCCTCCTGAGAAATCTCTACACAAGCTGCCAAATGCATTCTCTTGGCTGAGTTTACCTTTTTCCAACTGAAAATCAGCACTCATGTGCTAATAGCTAAATACATGAACCTTCTCTCAGTCTTATTTATATATCTCTCCTTTAATTCTTTTACATGTTGATAGCTCACCGTCATTCTGTTGGAAGGAAATAATTGGCTTAATTGAGACACTCGTCTTGCCATGACTACTCTAGTAAGTCCAATGGGGGGAAAAAAGATAAAAAAGACCAAGTGAAATCTTCTGCCACAGTTACAGCAGTAGTGACAGCAACTTAGAAATTTATAATGGAAATAGTTATTTTAGGAGAATTATTTATTAAATAAGCAGTAGAATTTCACAGGAATTTTTTGCTCATAAAGAATCAAATAGCATATACAGAAGTCGAAATAAGTTGTTGTACACATGAAATTGATATAATATTATAAACCAGTTAAAAAGCTGACTTGAAGTAATCTCCCACCTCTTTATCTTGCCATTGGCTTCAGAAGAAATGTAGGTTTTTCCCTAAACAGGGCTAGTTCTAGGCAAAATTGTGAGATAAACCCATCTTTAGTTCTTTCGCTATCACATTCTCTTTTTGTAGTAACTCTTAGATCTTACACCCTTTACTAAAGGAGTATCTTTAACATTTTTATGCTGCAACGGGCTGCTTAAAACTCTCCTATTATAGTAGTCCAGTAGAAATGACCTTCAAATCGATTTCATTTGCCAGAGTGTTTTCATTCAGATTCTCTTTATATTGTTAAAGTGCATTATCAGCATCTTTCCCTGATAAATAACCTGGTGAAATGAATATTAGCGTAAAGTGATATCCTTAAAGTTGATATGCAGAGCAGGAGTGGAGGACAGTCTAGATTTCAGGGTACTCTCATAACCCAATCACTTTGCTTTTCTCGACTCCCATGAGAAATTCCAATATCCTAAGTCTCCCTTTTTACTTAAGCCTATTCAAGCTGCATTTATTTGCAATTAAAAGCTTTCTAACTAATTAATGTATTTTAGACCAGTCTTCCCTCTGTTGCTGTCATTATTATCTGAAATGTGAATAGGACCATGTTATTGTTCCCTACTTATAACCCTTCAGTTAAATGCCTGTGCTTAAAGTTTGTGACTTCATGCTACCTACCTCTGTAGGGTACTCTTTGCATATTAAAATTTAGTACAGCTGAACTGCTTGTGGTTCACTGAGCACATTGTGCTGCTGGGCCTCCAAAGGTCTTTGTTCACACTCTTTTCCTTGAAAGACCCCCTTTGGTATTTTGTGTGATTGCTCTTTTCTTTTACTAGAAGAAGGCTTTCACTTATTCATTTAACATATATTTAATTGACACCACTTTATGCCAGCTGTCATGCAAAAGTTGGTATTATAACGGTGTACATAACTACCCGGTCCTCATGGATCTTCTAATCCAGCTAGGAAAGCAGATAATGAAAACAACAAATGTGTTGAATGGTGAGTGTGTGGAGGATGGAAGCGGAAGCGGAGCCGGTAAAAGTAGATGCAGAGAGACCAGTCTGAAGGCTGCTTTGAAGTCCAAGCAAGGGATGACAGTGGCTCAGCCTGCGGTACTGGTAATGGGATGAAGAGACTCTACATAGAAGACAGAATTAGGGGGGTGATAATTGACTAGATGTTGGGAGGGAGTAGGAGTCAGAGGTGATTCCCTAGGTTTCTGGCCTAAGCACATGAGTGAGTATTAATGACATTTTCTGGGATAGAACAAACTGGAGGAGACTCATAGTTTGGGGGAAGATGTGTTAGGGAGAATTTTGATTAGGTACATGGATATACAGTTGGCTGTCTATAGCTGCAGGTTCCACATCCTTGGATTCAACCAACCTCAAATTGAAAATATTTTAAAAATTCCAGAAAATTCCAGAAAGCAAAACTTGAATTTGCTGACCATGGCAACTATTTACATAGCATTTATGTTGTATTTACAGCTATTTACATAGGATTATATTGTGTTTACAACTATTTACATAACGTTTACATTGCATTAGATATAAGTAACCTAGAGATGATTTGAAGTATACCAGAGAATGTGTGTAGCTTATATGCAAATACTACACCATTTTATATAAGGGGCTTGAGTATCCTTGGATTTTGATATCTGTGGGGATTGTGGAAGCAATCCCCCAGGAGATCAAGGGTTGACTACCACCCTGGAGTGCAGAAGAGATCTGAATTTCCAGGCTGCACTGAGTCTTCCTTCTCTGAGCTGTGCTCTCCCACAGTGCTCTTAGTCTAGCTAAAATTTGTTCATCTAGGTATTCCCAACAGCTAGCACAGAAACTCAACATGGTAAATCCTGAGAAACAATCAGTTTAATGGAGGAATTTAAATATCTAGTGAGTTTGTCAATCCTGTGTTTAAAATGAAGGACTATGATAGAAGTCTATAATTTGATTTTGCTCATTGAAATCCAGGTAAAATTTGAACAAATCACTGTCTTGATGAACAAGCTAATTCATTTATAATTTTACTTGGATTTTTATGCAAATCTGTGAATGATTCCTTTGTATTTAAAACAAAAGAGACTATTAGATAAATATTTTCAACAGAGGGCAGAAGCTAGAAAAATCTCACAAACATAAATGGTTTATTAAGCAAGATGGCTTCATTTATTTTAAAAGGAAAATTTGAACTAAAATTAGAGAAAATTGTCTTCTACCATGGTTCCATCTACCAAGACTGCAGTAGTTTAAGAAGTCTTATATGATAAACTGGCAAATCGTCAACTTCCCAAGAACACTTTCATAAAGAAACACACATCGCTAAAGAGAACCATAGATATTTAAGAGAAATGCTTATTCAGAGTAGAAAACAATTTTATATTCTGCCTGGAAAGACAAAGAAAGAAAAAGAAAATAAAGGAATCCAGGAACAAGGTTCATCTGAGCTTTCCTCAATAACCTTGGACAAACAGCTACATATTTCTGCCTCTGTTTGATAGAATGAAGAACTCCATAGTCGCCACTGTTATAAACATAGTCATAACTAGTAAACTGTCAGCTAAGTATTCTTAGTACTATTGGGAAAAAAAGATGACTAGGTTCAGTTAAAAAGAAATCACTTTATAGCAATTTCTTGCTCAGCTATTTTCCAACACTGAAACAAACTAACTGGTGAAAACTGGTCTGCCTATTGAAACTGCAATTATTTTCTAGAGCATTGCCAATGGTGGTATATTTTTTGTATCATTTATAAAGAAAGAGGCAGAGGTTGATAAAAGAGAAAATGAGAGAATGGGGGAAAAATAAAAGATGAAAGAAAATGAGAATGAGAAAATGAGTCTACTTATGGTAAAATATCTGTTGTGAATAGTACAGATTATTATGCCCAAAATGTACATATTTCTCTTCCAAATTTTAAAATACTTTCTTAGGGTCTATAAAGATAGACTATGTTAATATTCATATCCTGTGTTAAACTTCTTTAAGAGTTTCTAATAACGCTGTTTCCTATATATTCTGTAATAAGCAGGACTCTATAGAAGAAAGTCTGGCAATTTGAATAAAAAGTGATACTTAAATTGGATTATATGGGTTTGAAGTTTTCAGGAGCATATTGTGACACTAGTTAATATTAGATAATCTAATAAATTCTACTTGGGGGAAAATGTATTACCTTGGTTTTCATGAATTTCTTTTTAGGTGGGTCTGGAAAGTTAAGAAATAGGAAATTTTATGAAACTAATTGTGATAGGCAGAATAATTCCCCGCAGACATCTCTGATGCCCATCCCCCCAACCTTCTCCCCCACCCCCCCAAATGCCCACATCCTAATGCCTGGAACTTGTGAATGTTATGCTACATAGCAAGGGGGAATTAAGTTGTTGATTGGATTGCTGTAAAATATGGAACTTTTCCTGGATTATCCTTGTAGTCCCAATATAATCACAAGGGTCCCTTAAATGTGGAACAATAAGGGAGAAAATAAGAGTCAGAGAAAGCTGTGAGGAGAAGAGCAGAGATTGGAGTAATGTGATTGCTGGCTTTGAAGATGGAAAGGGACCATGAGCCAAGAAATGTGGGCATCCTCTAGAAGTTGGAAAGGGGAGGAAAACAGGGGTGTTAAAATTTCCAGCTCTTGAGGATCTTTCCATTTTTTCTTATATTCCTCTACTGTTGTACAGTCTTGAATTTTGAAGCTCTGTTATTATATACATACAGACTTTTAACTGTTATCTTTCTGATACATGTCCCCTTTTATTGGTATGTCCTTTATGTAATACTTTGTCTTGAAGTCTCTTTTGTCTAATATTAATATGGCCATGACAGCTTTGTTATACTTTTACATGGTATATCTTTTTCCATGTTTTTACTTTGAAGCTATTTGTGTCTTTGTAAAGTGAATCTCTTGAAAAAGGAGTATAATTGCATCATTTTTATTAAGACTTATCTCCACCTTTTGATTGGAGTGTTTAGTTCATTTGTTTAATGTTATTATTGATATAATTGAATCTATCATCTTGTTTTATGTACTTAAATGTTTTCCATTTTTCTCTTCTGTATTTTGTTCCTTTGTTCTTTTCTTGACTCTTCTTGTTGAATGTTTTATTAATTTTTTGCAGCTTCTTCGCTTTTATTTTTCAGTGGTTGCTCTAGGAATAACAGTACTCATCTTTAATCAAAGTTTATTGGTTTTATATCTGACACTTTCTATTTCACACTTCTCATTTCACATCTGATAGTTTTTATTTCCTACTTTCCACTTCATATTTTCATTCCCATTTCACATATTTTAAAAGCTTACACAGCATAATACAATTTATCCATCCCATCCTTTGTACTTTGTCACACTTTGTATTTCTTTGTTTTATAAACCTTTCTTTCAGAGCTATTCTTTTTGCCTTATATTTTATTTAGCCCTTTAAACATATTTTCTATTAACTTCTGACAAGTAGTTAGTGGTCATTGTTATTATTGCTGTTCTGTATGTGGTATGTCTTTTTTTTTTTCCTCCAATTGCTTTCAAGATTATCACTTTACCTTTGATTTTAAGTAGTTATTATCTGATGTGCATGGTGTGGTTTTTTTTTCCTATCTATCTTGATAAGGGTTCATAGAGCTTCTTGTTTCTGTAAGCAGTGTTTTTCATCAAATTTGTGAAAGGTTCAGACATTATTTTTGAAGGACTTTTCTGCTTCATTCTCATCCTCTTCAGGATCATAATTACACATGCTCCCACTGGTGTATTAGACTATTTGATATTATCTCACATCCCTGAGGTTCTACTCAGCTTCTCTAACCTTTGTTCTCTCTGCTTGTCAGTTTGGATAATTACTGTTCATTAGTCTCAAGTTCATTACTCTTGTATCTCCAATCTCATTCAATAAATTTAGCGTTCTTCAGTTTTTGAATTTCTATTTGATTTTCTTTTTTTAAAAATTTATTTGATTTTCTTAGTTTCTGTTTTGCTGCTGAGTTTCTGTTTACTCAAGACCATATTTGCTTTAAATGTTTTAAACATAGTATCTTTTAACTCTTTCTCCATATTAATAAAAGCTGCTTTGTTTGTAGTCTTTGTCTACTAAATACTATGTTTGGGCCATCTCAGAGTTGGTTTTTATTGATTTTTTTTAAATCTGGATTATCAATGATATTTGCTTCAAGAGTAGAAATTTTTTCACTATACACTGGACTTTATTGAAGATATGTTATAATAACTCTGTATTCCGTTACATTCCTGTAAAGATTTGAACTTTGTTTCAGTTGGCACTTCAGTTACTGGCCAATCATCTTAAACTCATGTGAGCTTAATATTGTCTTTTCTTAGGGTGGATGTGTGGAGAGCACAAAGTGTTTCCCAAGCCCCTGTAACTTGGACGGGCTCAACCCTTCTAAACTCTATTACTCTTGTAAGGATGTAGATTTTAGGCTCTGTACAGGTGAGTCTGGAGTAGGCCTTACTCTACAGTGAGGTCTCTACTTCCGAGGTGTAGTCTTTCTAGTGTCTTAGCTGGGTGCTTTGGTGTTTAAAAAGGTGATAATGAGGTTTTCCCACTATCAAGGTGGGGCCTCCAAAGTCTTCTAGCACTGCTTGACCTCTAGTCTCTTTTCCTTTCTCAACACCTTACTAGCCACTTTTTGGTAAGCCATATATATAATTATATATATAATTTTATATATAATTACATATAATTTTTTGTATAAAACTATATATATAATTTTCTTAAAGCAAAATTACTGAGATATAATTTAAATTCCATAATGTTTACTTATTGTATAAAATTGAGTGGGTTTTGGTATATTCAGAGTTGGACAACCAGCACCCTATCTAAATTTAGAACATTTTCATTACCCTAAGGAGAAGCCCTATAGTTCTCCTTTTGGCATGATAGTATAAGGAGCTCCATGGACTTGCTCCCCAAAGAAACTTGTGAAAATCTATGAAAATGATTCTAAGGACATGTAGCAAATGAAAAGCTTAATTAAGAAAATCGACTAAACTTGGTAAGAAAAGTGACAGTCTGTGGAATCTGAGCCAAGACCTACCCACTCACTCCTAGCTCCAGCTCAGCAAGACAAGTTTAACTACGTACTCAGGACTCCCTTTCCCCCATCTCCCAGTTAGAAGGCTATTTTCTTGAGAGGGGCAGGATGCCAGCACTTCTCCTCGTACATTTACCTACCTGTTGCTGGGGCTAAGTTCCAGGTGAGTGTGGCCTAAAAGTTGGTGCCCTTTTTCCTCCCAGCCCCCACTTGTGGGATGTAGACTCCACCTTGGGCCTGGCATGACTAATTGCCCTTGCTTCGGCTTGTAGGCAGGAGCCCCAGGACAAGAGAGACAAGCCAAGGAGATTTGGGGTTGATGCCTGCTCCCTCCTCTGGGTGTTCAGCTCAGCTGACACTCTATACTTTCTATTTTACTATTAATATCCTAGAAAAAGGTATGGGGATAATTTTCAGGATCTTAAATTTGGCAGTGGATTCTTATATATGATACTAGAAGGATGAACAACAAAAGAAAACATAGATAAAATTAGTATCCTTTTGAAGTGCAAATTTTTTTTTTAATCAAGAAAGTGAAAAGACAACCCACAGAGTAGGAAAAAAAATATTCGCAAATCATTTCTGATAAGGGTCTTGTATCCAGGGAATTCCCTGGTGGTTCAGTGGTTAGGACTTCCCTGGTGGTCCAGTGGTTAGGACTTTCACTGCTGAGGGCCTGGGTTCAATCCCTGGTTGGGGAACTAAGATCCCACAAGCTGTGCAGCACAGCCAAAAGGAAGAAAAAAGTCTTTGTATCCAAAATACATAAAGAACTCTTACAATTCAACAACAACAATCCAATTAAAACTGGTAAAGGATCTGAATAGACATTTCTCCAAGGGAGGTATACAAATGGCTAATAAGCACACGAAAAATGCTTGACCTCATTAGTCATCAGGGAACTGCAAACCAAAACGGCAATGAGACACCACTTCATACCCCCTAGAATGACTATATTCTCAGTCAGATAATAATGTGTTCTTGGGGATGTAGAGAAATTTGAATCCTCATAAACTGCTTGTGGGGATGTGAAATGGTGCAGCCACTTTGAAAAATCATCTGTAAGTTCGTCAAATGGTTAAACTTACCGTATGGCCCAGCAATTCTACTCCTAGATTTCTACCCAAGAGAAATGAAGCCATATATCCACATGAAAATTTAAATGTTTATAGCAGCACTATTCATATTAGCCAAATGGTGGAAAAACCTCAACTGTCCATCAATCTATGAATGGGTAAACAAAATGTGGTATATCCTTACAGAATACTGGGACTGAAATATGGATACATACTTAACATGGATTAACCTTGAGACCATTATGTTAAGTGAAAGAAGCAAGTCATGAAAGACCACATGTCACATGATTCTGTTCATATGACATATTCAGAATAGGCAAATCTATGCAGACAAAGTAGATTAGTGGTTGCCTAGGTTTGGGGGAATGGGGGATCCGTGTGGTGATAGCTAAAGGCTATAGCATTTCTTTTGGAGGTGATGAAAATGTTTAAAACTGACAGTGGTGATGGTTGCATGTATCTGTGAATATACTAACACTTTAAATGGATGAATTACATAATATGTGAATTATTTCAATAAAGCAGATATTATTTTTTAAAAAAAACCTTACTCATTAGCAAGCCTCATATGTCTTTGCCCTGTGCACACACATCTCAGACTTCTGTGTGGGACCTATGGGGAAGCTATGCCCCCTGAGTATATTTCCTGCCTGCACACAGATTCTTCCCCTCTGGTACCCTACTCTGCAAATTCCACTGTTTAAGCTGCCCTAAATTCTAATCTCTGCCTCCTCAGCTCAGTGGGATCACTGTGCTCCACTTTTGAATTTCAGCTTGATACACCAAGGTCAGGACATTTTACACAAATAGAGAATCAAGGTAACCTTGGGGCTCAGCTTTGTCCTTAACCAGAGGGATCTCAAACTTATCTGTTGTCCAGTCCTGAAAACAGGTACTTCATTAATGCTTTCTTACAGCCTGAACTCTAGTATGGTACTTGACTTTCCTGCTATTCCTTTATACCCAGAAGGGAAAATACTCTAAATGTATAAACACAATTACAAATACCTAAAATATAAAAAAACTTTGCCTATAAATGTTAATAATAATAAATAATTACTCAAGAACTTTACTGGCATATTCTAAAATTTTAAAATGACTAGACTTTAATTTTTAAATGTTAATATTTCTCCTCAACTTTCCTGTAACTTTGTGTAATTTTTTCTTTTTACCTGTTCTTGAAAGTTATTTTAATGCTAAGATGGAAATTAATCTTAGTATTGGAAGGATCAAGTGTTTGAAGAAACCAGCTTAAATTTTCTGTAATTTTGTTGAAGTGAACAAAATAATTTTTTGAACTAATTGACTTTATTGTAGTCTTGAATAATACCATTATTTCTTTGCTTTGCTTGAACAGATGTCTTGACTCTGCGTATTGGATATAAGCCTTTAGTGTAATAGCTTCATATATTCACCATTTTAATTTTTATTAACTATTCTGGTGAACACTTCATTATTTTAATAGTCATAGTTTCTCCAGTGCATTTAATTAGTACAATTAGTGTTTGTTTGAAGTTTAATATTATTTGTGTGTGTGTATACATATGTATATATGTATATACAATATATATTTTTTGGATTGACATTTACCTTCTAGGAGTATTCACATGCAAAATCATTAGGTTAGGTCAAGATGATCTTTCACAGGAAAACAAGACCCTTAAGATGGTAGTCTAATTAGCATGGGTAGTCTAATTACAGGGAATTTTTTAAAAAATTAAACAATACAAAATTGTCATTGTTTTCACATTGCTCTTCTCATTCTTGATATCCCAGAGTTTAATTAGTGCTATTCAGACATTGTTTTGATTGAATTGATTGGATAACAGTCAAATCGCTGCCTAGTTCAGTCAAACCACCATTTGGAACACTCAAATGTGTGACTAAGAGAGAAAGGGATCTGATGAACTCAGTTTGGTGTCATATTTAAACTCTAATTGGGTCGGGGATAAAAAGCACTAGCAAAGAAAAGTTGTTTTCTGGTAGCAGAAAAAATTTTATTCTCATTCTATTTCTAATCAAGTTTCTTTTAAAAAATGGAATCTGATTACCTATTAGATAGTTTACTTTGGACTTTAACTTCAAATGTGGAGACTTTAAACAGGAGGTTAATGTATAACGAAAACTTTACATATTTCTCCCTTTCCTGTTTCAAAGTACTGCCATGTGAATGCTATATGAGGATTCACTCTGAAAAAGGAGTCCAGTTAAATGTAAAGGGATATAGTACAATTTAAACACTAGCTATTTGTTATTCTATTTTTTTTTTGTCTTCTTCCGATATCTGGGAATCTACTGCATCCCCACAAAGAAAATTTGGTATAAAGTCACAGTTCTTAAAAAGTTTTTAAAAAAATATGAATGGATATAGGTAAGTGGTAATGTGAACCATATCATATGCACTTCAATATTGCTTTACAATTTATAAACTGCTTTCCTATACTTTTAATTTCCTTTGTTCTAGACAGCAATTTATGTCTTGATAGGCAGAACATTAATTTTACAAACAAGAAAGTTGACTCAGTACCAATGGTACTTGTGATTTTTCAAGATTAGAATTCAAAACCTGACTGCAAGACCAGAGTACTTCCCACTAACTGGATTAGAACAGATTATCACCATTGGTAGATAAGGTAGATGGCTTTCTCCTAATGGAGTAAGCAATCTCTTCGAACAGTGGAAAGAGCTTGAACTTTGATGTTAGACAAAGATTTGTATCTAAGCTTTACCTATCAACCTTGATTAATACAATAATATGAGTTTAATGAAAAAAGTCTAAATGAAAAAAGTTTACTTAAAGCACCTAGGTAAATATAAACATTCAACTCAACACAAACATAATAACTTCTTTTCCATTTTGTATTTTTAGAACACATCATTTTTCTCAATCATGGATAATTCATGAGGAGTTAAATTTCTTGGTTCTACAACTGTTGACTGATAAATCGGAAGAAATAAAATAACCCCCCCTTTTAAAAACAGAACTCTAGCCTAATCTGTAGTCATTTGGCATAAGTATAGTGACACATTGTTCATAGCATATTCTTTGTTATACTGTTAATTATAGTATTTTGACTAGCATTAGTAACACATTCATTCATTCATTCACACTTTTGTTCATCCAGGCACTGTTCTAAGAATTGGGGGTAAGGTAATGAAAATACAGTCAAAACTATTTGCCCTAATGGAATGTAATTCTAGTGGGATAGAATTATTTGGTAAGTAGTGATAATCACTTTCTAATGCAAAAGTTTTTAGTGGACCCTCCTTACGCAGGTAATTAACACTACAAGAAATCCGATGAGCCCATGTTCTTCTAAATTGCATGTGGCATATCTATTTTAGTATTCATAGTCCTCTAATAAATACGATTATATACTTTTTAATATTAAGGATATTTGAGCCTCTGTTGCCCAAGGAAAATTGTTCTATTATGAGAAACCCATCCCAATACTATTTTAAAAAAAGTTTTGTACATTTTTAAAGTCACTGAGTACCAAGAGGAATTTTTTTGAATTTTATTAATTTTTTTATACAGCAGGTTCTCACCAGTTATCCATTCTATACATATTTGTATACATGTCAATCCCAATCTCCCAATTCATCACACCCCCACCCCCACTGCTTTCCCCCCTTGGTGTCCATACGTTTGTTCTCTACATCTGTGTCTCAATTTCTGCTCTGCAAACCGGTTCATCTGTACCATTTTTCTAGATTCCACATATATGTGTTAATATACGATATTTGTTTTTCTCTTTCTGACTTAATTCACTCTGTATGACAGTCTCTAGATTCTTCCACGTCTCTACAAATGACCCAATTTTGTACCTTTTTATGGCCGAGTAATATTCCATTGTATATATGTACCATATCTTCTTTATCCATTCGTCTGTTGATGGGCATTTAAGTTGCTTCCATGACCTGGCTATTGTAAATAGTGCTGCAGTGAACACTGGGGTGCATGTGTCTTTTTGAATTATGGTTTTCTCTGGGTGTATGACCAGTAGTGGGATTGCTGGGTCAGATGGCAATTCTATTTTTAGTTTTTTAAGGAACCTCCATACTGTTCTGCATAGTGGCTATATCAATTTACATTCCCAACAACAGTGTGAGAGGGTTCCCTTTTCTCCACACCCTCTCCAGCACTTGCTGTTTGTAGCTTTTCTGATGATGCCCATTCTAACTGGTGTGAGGTGATACCTCATTGCAGTTTTGATTTGCATTTCTCTAATAATTAGTGATGTTGAGTGGCTTTTCATGTGCTTCTTGGCCATCTGTATGTCCTCTTTGGAGAAATATCTATTTAGGTCTTTGGCCCATGTTTTGATTGGGTTGTTTGTTTTTTTTAATATTGAGCTGCATGAGCTCTTTATGTATTTTGGAGATTAATCCTTTGTCCATTGATTCATTTGCAAATACATTTTTCCCATGCTGAGGGTTGTTTTTTGTCTTGTTTGTAGTTTCCTTTGCTGTGCAAAAGATTTTAAGTTTCATTAGGTCCCATTTGTTTATTTTTGTTTTTATTTCCATTACTCTAGGAGGTAGATCAAAAAAGATCTTGCTGCGATTTATGTCAAAGAGTGTTCTTCTTATGTTTCCTTCTAAGAGTTTTATAGTGTCCAGTTTTAAATTTAGGTCTCGAATCCATTTTGAGTTTATTTTTGGGTATGGTGTTAGGGAGTGTTCTAATTTCATACTTTTACATGTACCTGTCCAGGTTTCCCAGCACCACTTATTGAAGAGGCTGTCTTTTCTCCACTGTATATTCTTGCCTCCTTTATCAAAGATAAGGTGACC
>NC_041220.1:63087263-63090434 GCF_002837175.3 Physeter macrocephalus
TACTTGCATTCCTGGGATAAACCCCACTTGATCATGGTGTATGATCCTTTTAATGTGCTGTTGGATTCTGGTTGCTAGTATTTTGTTGAGGATTTTTGCATCTATGTTCATCAGTGATATTGGCCTGTAGTTTTCTTTCTTTGTGACGTCTTTGTCTGTTTGGGTATCAGGGTTATGGTGGCCTCATAGAATGAGATTAGGAGTGTTCCTCCCTCTGCTATATTTTGGAAGAGTTTGAGAAGGACAGGTGTTAGCTCTTCTCTAAATGTTTCATAGAATTCGCCTGTGAAGCCATTTGGTCCTGGGCTTCTGTTTGTTGGAAGATTTTTAATCACAGTTTCAATTTCAGTGCTTGTGATTGGTCTGTTCATATTTTCTGTTTCTTCCTGGTTCAGTCTCGGCAGCTTGTGCATTTCTAAGAATTTGTCCATTTCTTCCAGGTTGTCCATTTTATTGGCATACAGTTGCTTGTAGTAATCTCTAATAATCTTTTGTATTTCTGCAGTGTCAGTTGTGACGTCTCCTTTTTCATTTCTAATTCTATTGATCTGAGTCATCTCCCTTTTTTTCTTGATGAGTCTGGCTAATGGTTTATCAATTTTATTTATCTTCTCAAAGAACCAGCTTTCAGTTTTATTGATCTTTGCTATTGTTTCCTTCATTTCTTTTTCATTTATTTCTGATCTGATCTTTATGATTTCTTTCCTTCTGCTAAATTTGGGGTTCTTTTGTTCTTCTTTCTCTAATTGCTTTAGGTG
The DNA here is from genome assembly GCF_002837175.3 of Physeter macrocephalus. Taxonomy (NCBI): domain Eukaryota; kingdom Metazoa; phylum Chordata; class Mammalia; order Artiodactyla; family Physeteridae; genus Physeter; species Physeter macrocephalus. The sequence goes on from NC_041220.1 coordinate 63,088,022, forward strand.
CAAAGTTAGGTTGTTTATTCGAGATGTTTCCTGTTTCCTAAGGTAGGATTGTATTGCTATAAACTTCCCTCTTAGAACTTGTTTTGCTGCATCCCTAGATTTTGCGTTGTCGTGTCTCCATTGTCATTTGTTTCTAAGTATTTTTTGATTTCCTCTTTGATTTCTTCAGTGATCACTTCGTTATTAAGTAGTGTATTGTTTAGCCTCCATGTGTTGGTATTTTTTACAGGTCTTTTCCTGTAATTGATATCTAGTCTCATAGTGTTGTGGTCAGAAAAGATACTTGATATGATTTCAATTTTCTTAAATTTGCCAAGGCTAGATTTGTGACCCAATATATGATCTATCCTGGAGAATGTTCCATGAGCACTTGAGAAAAACGTGTATTCTGTTGTTTTTGGATGGAATGTCCTATAAATATCAATTAAGTCCATCTTGTGTAATGTATCATTTAAAGCTTGTGTTTCCTTATTTATTTTCATTTTGGATGATCTGTCCATTGGTGAAAGTGGGGTGTTAAAGTCCCCTACTATGATTGTGTTACTGTCGATTTCCCCTTTTATGGCTGTTAGTATTTGCCTTATGTATTGAGGTGCTCCTATGTTGGGTGCATAAATATTTACAATTGTTATATCTTCTTCATGGATCGAACCCTTGATCATTATATAGTGTCCTTCTTTGTCTCTTGTAATAGTTTTTACTTTAAAGTCTATTTTGTCTGATATGAGAATTGCTACTCCAGCTTTCTTCTGATTTCCATTTGCATGGAATATCTTTTTCCATCCCCTCACTTTCAGTCTGTATGTGTCCCTAGGTCTGAAGTGGGTCTCTTGTAGACAGCATATATATGGGTCTCGTTTTTGTATCCATTCAGCCAGTCTGTGTCTTTTGGTGGGAGCATTTAATCCATTTACATTTAAGGTAATTATCAATATGTATGTTCCTATTACCATTTCTGTAAAGGTTTTAATTTCTCCATCAAATCTGAATGAGATCCTTGCTGGGTAGAGTAATCTTGGTTGTAGGTTTTTTTCCTTCATCACTTTAAATATGTCCTGCCACTCCCTTCTGGCTTGGAGAGTTTCTGCTGAAAGATCCGATGTTAACCTTATGGGGATTCCTTTGTGTGTTATTTGTTGTTTTTCCCTTGCTGCTTTTAATATGTTTTCTTTGTATTTAATTTTTGACAGTTTGATTATTATGTGTCTTGGCGTGTTTCTCCTTGGGTTTATCCTGTATGGGACTCTCTGTGCTTCCTGGACTTGATTGACTATTTTCTTTCCTATATTAGGGAAGTTTTCAACTATAATCTCTTCAAATATTTTCTCAGTCCCTTTCTTTTTCTCTTCTTCTTCTGGGACCCCTATAATTCGAATGTTGGTGCGTTTAATGTTGTCCCAGAGGTCTCTGAGACTGTCCTCAGTTCTTTTCATTCTTTTTTCTTTTTTCTGCTCTGCAGTAGTTATTTCCACTATTTTATCTTCCAGGTCACTTATCTGTCCTTCTGCCTCAGTTATTCTGCTATTGATCCCATCTAGAGTATTTTTCATTTCATTTATTGTGTTGCTCATCGTTGCTTGCTTCCTCTTTATTTCTTCTAGGTCCTTGTTAACTGTTTCTTGCAATTTGTCTATTCTATTTCCAAGATTTTGAATCATCTTTACTATCATTATTCTGAATTCTTTTTCAGGTAGACTGCCTATTTCCTCTTCATTTGTTAGGTCTGGTGAGTTTTTACCTTGCTCCTTCATCTGCTGTGTGTTTTTCTGTCTTTTCATTTTGCTTATCTTACTGTGTTTGGGGTCTCCTTTTTGCAGGCTGCAGGTTCATAGTTCCCGTTGTTTTTGTTATCTCTCCCCAGTGGCTAAGGTTGGTTCAGTGGGTTGAGTAGGTTTCCTGGTTGGGAGGACTAGTGCCTGTGTTCTGGTGGATGAGCCTGGATCTTGTCTTTCTGGTGGGCAGGTCCATGTCTGGTGGTGTGTTTTGGGATGTTGGTAGCCTTATTATGATTTTAGGCAGCCTCTCTGCTAATGGATGGGGCTGTAGTCCTCTCTTGCTAGTTGTTGGGCATAGGGTGTCCAGCACTGTAGCTTGCTGGTCGTTGAGTGAAGCTGGGTCTTGGCGTTGAGATGGAGATCTCTGGGAGATTTTCGCCGTTTGATATTATGTGGAGCTGGGAGGTCTCTTGTGGACCTGTGCCCTGAAGTTGGTTCTCCCACCTCAGAGACAGAGCCCTGATGCCTGGCTGGGGCACCAAGAGCCTTTAATCCACACAGCTCAAAATAAAAGCGAGAAAAAATAGAAAGGAAAGAAAGGAAGGAAGCAAGGAAGGAAGGAAGGAAGAGATGAAGAAAGGGAGGAAGGAAGGGAGGAAGAAATGAAGGAAGGAAGAAAGCAAGAAAGGAAGGAAGGA
>NC_041220.1:63091467-63102663 GCF_002837175.3 Physeter macrocephalus
GGAAGAAAGGAGGGAGAAAGGAAGAAAGAAAGGAAGAAAGAAAGAAGATAAAATACAGTAGGATAAAATAAAGTTAGTAAAATAAAAAATAATTATTAAGAAGAAAAATTTAAAAAAAACAACAAAAAGAAACTGGGACTGTCAGAACCCTAGGACAAATGGTGAAAGCAAAGCTATACAGACCAAATCGCACACAGCAGCACACGCATACACACTCACAAAAAGAGAAAAAGGGGAAAATAATAATATATCTGGCTCCCAAAGTCCACCTCCTCAACTTGGGATATTTCGCTGTCTATTCAGGTTTTCCACAGATGCAGGGCACTTCAAGTTGATTGTGGAGCTTTAATCCGCTGCTTCTGAGGCTGCTGGGAGAGACCTCCCCGTCTCCTCTTTGTTCGCACAGCTCCTGGTGTTCAGCGTTGGAATTGGCCCCGTCTCTGCGTGTAGGTCGCCTGAGGGCGTCTGTTCTTCGCTCAGACAGGACAGGGTTAAAGGAGCCGCTGATTCGGGGGCTCTGGCTCACTCAGGCCGGGGGGAGGGAGGGGCACGGATGCGGGGCGAGCCCGCGTTGGCAGAGGCCGGCGTGACGCTGCACCAGCCCGAGGCGCGCTGCGCGCTCTCCAGGGGAAGCTGCCCTGGATCCCAGGACCCTGGCAGTGGCGGGCTGCACAGGCTCCCGGGAGGGGCGGTGTGGAGAGTGACCTGTGCTCGCACACAGGCTTCTTGGTGGCGGCAGCAGCAGCCCTAGCGTCTCATGCCCGTCTCTGGTGTCCACGCCGAAAGCCACGGCTCGCGCCCGTTTCTGGAGCTCCTTTAAGCGGCGTGCTTAATCCCCTCTCCTCACGCCCCAGGAAGCAAAGAGGGAAGAAAAAATGTCTTGCCTCTTCGGCAGCTCCAGACTTTTCCCAGACTCCCCCCTGGCTAGCCGTGGTGCACTAGCCCCTTCAGGCTGTTCTGCTTAATTCTTAAGCTATTCCTTTTATTTAAACCTCAAGGATGTTCTTACAAGTTGAAGATAAAAAGTTTATTGAGGGTTATTTCAAAATTTTTCTTACATTGGTTGCTACAAACAAGAACTGCTCACAAATGGTTACTACCTGACTTTATTTTCTCTGAAAATATGACAGACAAATAACATTATTTTTATGTCATGTAATATTTGGTATTATAGGTGACTTCAGTATGCAGAATATGTGAATTCTGTCATTCAGCTGTTTAAATTACATCATAGGAATCATGCACCTACAGCGTTCCCTGTCTTGAAGAGTCTAAAGATTGCAGCAAAACAATACTTTTTCAAAATGCACTCAAAAACTGTGTTGTTACTCTATACTAGATTTGTTACATCAAGAAGAAAATGCTTCTTTATCTTGCAAAATCTCTCCGCTTTGTCCTCCGCACCCTGTTGCTGCGCTCTCCTCCGCGGCGCCGAAGCTCCCCGCTCCGCCACCTGCAGTCTTCGCCCGCGAAGGGGTTTCTAGTGTGTGGAAACCTTTCCTCCCTCACAGCTCGCTCCCACTGGTGCAGGTCCCGTCCCTATTCTTTTGTCTCTGTTTATTCTTTTTTCTTTTGCCCTACCCAGGCACGTGGGGAGTTTCTTGCCTTTTGGGAGGTCTGAGGTCTTCTGCCAGCGTTCAGTGGGTGTTCTATAGGAGCAGTTTCACGTGTAGATGTATTTCTGATGTATTTGTGGGGAGGAAGGTGATCTCCGCGTCTTACTCTTCCGCCATCTCTCTGCTTAATTCTTAAGCTATTCCTTTTATTTAAACCTCAAGGATGTTCTTACAAGTTGAAGATAAAAAGTTTATTGAGGGTTATTTCAAAATTTTTCTTACATTGGTTGCTACAAACAAGAACTGCTCACAAATGGTTACTACCTGACTTTATTTTCTCTGAAAATATGACAGACAAATAACATTATTTTTATGTCATGTAATATTTGGTATTATAGGTGACTTCAGTATGCAGAATATGTGAGTTCTGTCATTCAGCTGTTTAAATTACATCATAGGAATCATGTACCTACAGCGTTCCCTGTCTTGAAGAGTCTAAAGATTGCAGCAAAACAATACTTTTTCAAAATGCACTCAAAAACTGTGTTGTTACTCTATACTAGATTTGTTACATCAAGAAGAAAATGCTTCTTTATCTTGCTTAAAATTTATACTTTCTATTGTCTTATCTAGATTACACCAGTCTTCCCCTTTAAAAGACTTTGGTGGTGTCAAAATTTGTATTCTAACTTATGGTTCTGCTTATGGCTATATTTCACATTAGCATTAAAATATACCAGTTTAGATTTCTTTTGTCACCCTCCCAAGAGCATGTGTTTGTTATGTGTTGACATTGGGTATGATGATGAGGAAGCCAAGAACACATGGATGAGATTAGTGTTTGTGTAACTCAATTATCCAAGTTCTGATTGTTTCAACTGGCACAGTGAAGGAAGAACTGTGGTCCCCTCTGCATTGGAGATGAAGGTCTGTGTGACTGGGTTATCATTTTGCTAATGGGCCAGGTGCAGCTAATTACTACTTTTATCAATGTTCATTGACCCATTGGAATGTAATTAATAAATTGTTCTGTTAGCTTAAGGTGAGGGGAAAATTTCAAGTTTATTTAGGGAAAATTTCAAGTTTCTTTAGAAAAAGTTTTATCTTTCTCTAACTTGTGATCTTATGCTTTATGTATATATGTAGGAAGATTCAAATTCAGTTCAAGGTGACTAACTGAGCAAACTTACAATTTAAGAAAGATCACAAATTTTTAAGTGTACAACACAGTATTGTTGACTATAGGTACAGTGTTGTACAGCAGATCTCTAGAACTTATGCATCTTGCTTAACTGAAATTTTACGCTCATTTATTAGTAATTTAAGAGGGTAAATCTCATGTTAAGTGTTCCTACCACAAGGTAAAATATTTTTTAAGAGATCGGTTAGCATTGATATTGGCTCTTGAGTTAAACTGGTTGTTCAGAGACTGATTTACCGTTATTGAAACACAACAAGATTTGATGTGTTAGCTTGGAATTCTGAGTTTGCTAGTTGATGAAGTTTGACTTGTTTCTCACTAAAGGCATTCATCCTGTTAGGCTGCACGTTAAGTGTACCAGGGAGCAGAGTGCTTAGTCACCACAGCACCCCCTCAAACCTTCTTACAAATCAGAAAAAACCCATTTAATGCCTGCCTACAATCAACCACGCCAGAGATTCTTTCACTTACTTAACTGGTGCTATCTATAAGTACTAGCCTGAGCACTTTTTTTTTTTTTTTTCCCCTGTATGCGGGCCTCTCACTGCTGTGGCCTCTCCCGTTGCGGAGCACAGGCTCCGGACGCGCAGGCTCAGTGGCCATGGCTCACGGGCCCAGCCGCTCCGCGGCATGTGGGATCTTCCCGGACCGGGGCACGAACCCGTGTCCCCTGCATCGGCAGGCGGACTCTCAGCCGCTGCGCCACCAGGGAAGCCCCTGAGCACTTTTTATCACTGTCTTATTTCTCCTAAAGATTGATTGTTGCACGTGATTTGTTTTCCACAAGTGCAAAATGCTACTGTGGTAACAGAGCAAACTTGTACTATCTGGAACAAAGGGGGCAAAATTAAGGCTGTTTATAAGAGGTAACTTGGAGATGCTTTGTTCTAAATCTGAAAACAATAGCTTAGCTCAGCAGTGAGCTTTTCTTCCCTCCTTGTCCTTTCTGGGGTTACTTATTTAAAGTGGTGGGAGCATCTCAGGGCATTTGACCAGGTGTCAATGAAGTGAAATGGCCTGTGTGTTGGTTTTGCCACTTATAACTACTCATCAAAGGAAAATATCTCAAATCCCCAGAATAAATCAAGATTTAAACTTTTATTTTTCTTAAAATTTAATGCCAATTAATTTACTTAGTACCTTCACACCAGGAAAATGACATACGACCACCACTGTGAAACTAGTACCAGAAAATAAATTTTACTGTTTACCTACTCTGTGGAAGATATGATGTGCTGTAATTTTCTGTTTATTCTTTTCTTTTTAAAGATTTAATTTTATTTATTTTTTTGACTGCGTTGGGTCTTCGTTGCTGCATGCGGGCTTTCTCTAGTTGTGGCGAGTGGCGGCTACTCTTCGTTGCGGTGCATGGGCTTCTCATTGCAGTGGCTTCTCTTGTTGCAGAGCACAGGCTCTAGGTGCGCGGGCTTCAGTAGCTGTGGTGCATGGGCTTAGTTGCTCTGCGGCATGTGGGATCTTTCCGGATCAGGGATCGAACCCGTGTCCCCTGCGTTGGCAGGTGGATTCTTATCCACTGCGCCACCATGGAAGTCCCTCTATTTATTCTTTTATGCCCATTTCTATAAGATATCCCTTTATTGGCCTCCTCTGCCAGAATTAGCTGCATCAGAAAGCACATTATTACACCTAAATGGAAAAGTTTATAACACATCATTGTAGCTTGGAAGAAAGAATACTCAGTAGACCAAATAATTCTGGCACATGATGTGATGTATAAGCTTAGCTTCTTGGTAATTCAGAACCAATACAACCTGGAATCATGAACCACTGGGACTATGCATTCCTCAAAGTAGACATACCTTATGCATAGTGATGTTCAAACAGGTTTTTCAAGAGGCATTTAAGGCACTTAAGGGTTATACTAATCATTGACCCTTACCTCTGTTTCCATCCAACTTGTAGACTTTTTTTTACCCTCATTTTACTAGATATTCCTAATTGCCCTTCTCCATACATGAATACACAAAATTTCACACAAAAAAATTTGCACTTAGAATGTCAGATACATAAAGATACAAATACACACTGGCACATTGGGAAAGTGGGAGAACACTGATATGCCATGTGATATTGCAGGAAAAGGGATTGTACATGTACTTTTTATTCTTTATTTCTAACAAAAGCTGTAAATCTGGCACATAGGAAAAAGGCTGAACAGATTAACTAGGGCTTGAAAGTTTGAAGGGACCTGCTGGATAAGGCTCTTGACACAGAAGGGTCATAAACAATGTTGGGAACTTGACGATTTTGAATGAGAGGCATAGTGGGTCTAAGGTGGGGGAGGGAGGCCTGGACTGCCTTAGAGATGTTGTAGCTCCTCTACCTTACAAGGGGAGGCCACTACTCCCCGCTTCTCTTTCCAGATTCTTATTATCGTGTTGGGTTGTTACAGGGACCTGTGGTATTGTCTGGTCCAACTATTTCATTTGGAAAACCAAGGTCCAAAGTCTTCATTTGGTCCTCTTTACTTCTCTCACAGTCTAATAAAATAACCTCTTATTAGTTTCTGTATCTCTTGATTTTTCTTTACCGCAAGACGAGCTGTCCTGCAGCACAGTTCCATTCTACTCAAAACTGACTCACCATTTTCATACAGTAAAATATATAAACTATATAGAATAGTAAGTGACTTCCAGTATTTGACTTCATCATTTTTCCACATGCTTCATTTTCCTGGTGGGAGGGTTAAGAACAATGCCCCAAGCACAGTTAAGTGCTGAAGAAGTATTTAATGTTATGACAACTCCCCTCTCTCACCATTACTCATTCCTTTCTACATCTGCTTTTTTTGATTGTATGGTTCTCTCTACCTGCAGTGTCCTTTCTGCCATTTTTATTTGGAGAATTCTACTGAGTACCCAAAGCCTTTCTTCACTCTTCTCGTCCACATGTATTTCTCCTTTTTCGATCCTCCTAGTCTTTGCTTATACTATTGTTATTAGCACTCTACCTGCATTCTACTTGTATTATGGCTAGCTGTGTACATGTTTAGGTGGATGGGAAAAGAAAGTTTTGCAGTGTCACCTCTATGACGGGGGGATCATATCTTGTCTCACATGGAATATAGTATATAACAATGATGAATTGCCAAGATCATATTGCTAAGGCATGAAAAAACATTTGTAAGGGGTGATTCTGGGCAATTGTTTTCCATTTCCTCAAATTAGGATTATAGACCAAAGTGGCAATACACACTTGGAAGGATTCATTGCTACTTATTTGAAAGAGTTAAAATATATTTAATATACTATAATGTTTCACTTGTCTCATTCGCTTAATATAGATGTGTAGAAACAACATATGAAAACTGGTATCAGGACACTTTTAATTCACTAAAAGTAAGTCAAATAGTGACATTGAAAAGACCAGAATTCTGGGGTCCTGACTCCCAGATCACTACTACTTCCATTCCTCTTCCTGCCAGATCCAGAGGCAAGCAGACTCAGGAGGGAGATGAGACGTTTTAGAGACAAGTAGTTTATATTCCAGAGCAGAATACAGTGAACATATTATTCTTGTGCTTTTTTATCCCCCCCCAAAGCAATTCCTAGATTATTATTCAACAAGTTTAGCCCCTGAATTCAGCTTCTTACTCACACCCAACTTTACACATCCTTTAACAGAAGTGGCTGATGTTATGTCCTTCTGCCTTATGTTCTATCAGACACTCCCACAGAGGTGCTAATAAGCAGTACATTGAAGTGATAGTTACAGTTTGATGACCAAAGGAAAGAATCGACGATCATGTGTATTCCTCTTCTGGATTAAGGAAAATTGACACAATCTAATTATTTCAAACTTGGCATACTGAGTCTGTAGTGACAATATGAAACTTCTCTGGTTTTTTGATCCTAGTCTAAGGAATTGTCATTTTGTTATGCTTGGGATCAATATATTTATAATTTGTGTGCTTAAAAGTGATCCTGGGAAATCACCCAACCAGTATATTACTTCTTTTAAGTTAGTACAGTGAATGAGACTTGATTCTGTGTTTTCAAGTGATGTATCTGAAAACATTGCCTACGGAGCACAGACTATTTTATTACTAACTATGTACTCATACCACTTCATTTTTTTCAATATAGGTCATTCCTCAAGCACAAGAAAATAATAAGAAAAAGCACTAACAATTATTAAGAAAAATGCCCATAGGTGTTTAAATAGTGATTTCATGTAAAAGGCAGCATTTTCCTCTTCCCTTCTGAGTTGGAGGCCCAGATCTCCTGGCCAAAGGGAGGGGTCAGCATTCTTCATCTTCCCACTTCTAGATTATTCCAGTCTCACAGAACGACTCTAGTCGTTCTGTCGTTATTAAAAAGCCCAACTCCCTCATTTCAGTTGAGATCTCAGTACTACTGGGAAAATATTTTCCTCAATCCTAGTTACCTTCATTTCCCATTTTTCACATCACTTTTTAAAAATAAATGTACCACTCACCTCAGGCCCCAAACTCATCCCATAGCATCATTCTCATTGACTGATCTTGAAACCCGCTTCAGTGTGAAAAGAAACATTCTCAGGCAGAACTCTTTCAGCATCCACAACATCTGCCTCAAAATGTACCCATAACTTTGAGTACTTTCTTATTTTCTTTCTCTGGGAAGAAGGTAATTTTCCAAGGCCACATGTGTCTTTTTCCTTGCACCCATCTCCTCCTGCCTTTTCTGGAAAATTGTTTCATCAATTTCCTGTCTTGTAGCTTGGACTTCCCTACCTTTTACAAATGTTTAACCTTTCTCACCCTAAATCAAAACCTTTCTTCACCCTGATTTTAACTCAAGTTATTAGCTAATCTCACTTTGCTTAACTACATGCTCTATCAAAAAGTAGTTTCCACCCCAAGTCTCTGTGCAACACCTATTCATTCACCACCTGACCAAAATACAACTTCTTTTCTCACCATTGTTGAAAACACTCTCTCAAAAGTTGATAAAGATTTCCCTCTCACAAAGTTTGGTCTCAATTTCTAGAACTCTACAACCTGAGTGACCACTGACTTCTTTTGGAATATCTCTTCTATTGGTTTTCTTCACTCTGTTCCTTGAAAGGTTCTTTTACCTGAGCCTTTGATTCCTCCCTCTTTATCATTCACATCCAGTTATCAAGGTTAATAGCTTCTACACCTGCAGGAGTCCACCTTTCTATGACCAATGTTATTTTCCTGGTTGACATTATTATCTCTTGTCTAGACCACTGCAATAGCTTCCTGACTGGTTTCCCCAAATCTGTCTTCTTCTTATAAATATGTTCTTCACAAGAGTCACACTATTATTTTTATTTTTCAGTAGTTTTGTAATCTTAGTAAAAATAACACATGATAATACATATTATAAAAGTAGTCAACAGCACTGAATATAACCACCACAACAACAAAAAACCCTCAGGAAATACCACTACAAACACTGACACCAATTGTTTATTGAACACCTACTGTTAGGGTGATCTCTGTAAACATTCAGGTGATTAGGTATGCAGTCAACAGGTACATGTTTATCTATATATATACACACAAATTTAACATAAATGTTAATATACCTATGTTATTTTTTTAAAACACAAATATCAAACCATTCCCTTGTTTAAGCAATCTTGCTTATTCACTGTTATTGAAAGATTGAAATTTAAAATCTCAGGCATTCTAGTGCCCTTCAGAGTCTAATTCCAGTTTACCTTTCAAATTTTGCCATTTCCCATTCTGGACTACCCAGCTTTCTCTGGACAGTCTACTTTGTGCTACCGTGTCTTTGAGCATTTTGTTTCCTTTTTCCAGGGAATAACTTCCTTTCTTTCTCCATTTGATGAAATCTTACTTTTCTTAGGCTCAAATGCCAATTTGACTTTGAATCTTCTCTCATAAAGCACAAAGGATGGAATAACTCAAACTGGGAATATAATATTACTTAGTAAACATTTCTATTACAGCTGTTAGAAAATTCTACTTTGTATATTAATTACTTATTTGTCTATTTCTTATCACTAGATTATAAGTGTCTAGAGGGCAAAAATCTTATTTGTCCTTAATTCATTAAATACCTAGTCTAATGAATTTCACTTAGTAAGGTATCAACAAATATTTGCTGAATTGAGTTGTACAAATTTAAAATTTATGGCTCTTTTTATCTACTTGGTATAGTTTAATGAATATAAATGAGTTTGTGCTTACTGTAGTAATACCAGATGGTTTTGACTACATCAACCTATATTCTCCAGAACTTTTGTTTTCCCAAATATATTTCTAGAATCCCTAGGAATGCTACATTCATATCCCAAATGTCTCCTGGGCTGGACCAATTTGTAGATCCTCACTGAGGAAACTTTAATATCTGGCTAATGGGGCCATTGAATTAGAAGCTTTCCCTTGCCAACTGGAAGAATCTTAACTCTCTTCCTCTATAAGCCCCATAGTGTCAGGGAAGGTGGTGATACATAGAACCTGAGCCTCTGCCTGTAGTCTTTTCACAGCTGCTCTGAGTAACTTAGGTATGCTGACACTCTGGCTGCTGCTCTGATGTTGCCCTTGACCTCTATTACTCTCAGATATATCTGCTTGTGTCTGTTCCTGCTACCTAGAGTTTCTTTCCATATCCTCCTGTTTATATTTAGTGTTCATCTGCTCCTTCAGCTGGTACCAGAACCCCCTCTTCTTTGCTTAGCTTTTTGTTGGTGGGGAAGTTCTTACAGTAGACAGGTCCCCTAGTGACGGTTTTCTCCAACAAGCACTTTTAGAGTGGAGAGAGTCTTCAACACAGTGCCCCCACTGGGTCTCTCTGCAGCTGGGCTCCTAATCAGATGCCCTTTAACCAGTTCCTAAATTATGTCCGTATATATCTGAAACCAAGTTGTTGACAAGATTCAAGTTCTTTTGCCTTGAGCTTTTGACTTCCGATTGAATCAGGGCTCAGGGCTAGACACATATGTCATATAACTAGGTATTCTGTGATAGTTAGGGAGACTTCATCATCTAGAGAAACTCTTATGGGGTATTGTCTGCTTTTACATGTCATTGCATAAAAGTGTCAGTACTGTTCCAGCCAAAATACTTTATCACATATAAAATCATGGTTATAAAGAATCATTTAGGTCTTACAGGCTGACCAAATATATTTTCTTAGAATTCTCTATATAAGTGATTATGCTATGTAAACCTATAAACCTCTAATGACAAGACACTCAGTATTTTTTAAGATAACTTCTCCATGTCTTTCAAGTAATACGTTTTATTTTTGATTCCGATACTTTCTATATATTTTAACTTGGGCAAAATAAAATCCTACTTGATAATAAACTATAATGGAAAAGAATCTGAAAAAGAATCTATCTATCTATATATCTTGATATATATGCACACACATACATATATATATATATATATATGAATCCCTTTGCTGTACACCAGAAACTAACACAACATTGTAAATCAACTATACTTCAATAAAAAAAATTTTTTTAATAAAATTTTAAAAATCCTACTTGAATGTCAGTTTCCATATCAGTAAATCTTCTAAATATGTCACTTTCATGGGTTTGTTGTGAGAAGTAAGTTATGTCTGTACACAGTAGAAACCCTCAAAACAGTTATTATTATAACTACTATAATATTACGATGATGATTTCGAGAGTTCTGATTTTTTAGAAGACTGTTTCAAATTTTTAAAAAGTCTTTTAAAATTGTTATTCCTCTCATCTTCTATATCTGAATATCAGTTCAACCTCTTAGAACAACTCTTTCCCACATGCTGCTGCCCGTTGCCACAGACTTTAAAGTTACATTTCCCCTCAGATATTACTGATTTAATTAATAAAATCTTTCATGCCTTAAATTTTTAAGGTTAAGATTAAATTTATACTTTGTATGCTACCTATTTCTTAAGTAGTATATAATTTTTTTCATCTACTCATAGACAAATTCACCTTTGTTGCAGGAAAATTCCGCTTGACGAGAAAATGTCTTTGTAATGTTGATGTTTTGATGAAATGTCACTTGATTGCCTCTTTTTATAAAATAGTAAATATTTTCCTTTACTATACCAAGAACAATTTTTGTATTAAATATAAGAAATATCTTCTGACTACAGAAATTCAAAAAGCATTGGTAAGTATTACCTAGAAGAACAATGGAATAATGGAGTACTTTTAAGAGCATAGACAAGTGTGTTTTAGGCTGTTTCTTCTTGTGTTTACATGAAGCCAAGGGATGTGATGGTAGAATCTTTTGTAGTCACTTTAAGGACATGGTCTTTTGGAACCTACAATTCATTCACTCTTCCTTGTTCTCATTTTCTTACTTAGCTCAAATTCTATGGCCAAACATTAAAATCACTCCTTTTAACTAAACTTTCATATTCTGTTCTGTTCTCTCCTCTCCCTCCCTCTCCTCTCTGCATTCTCCCTTCCCCCTTCTCCCCTCTCCTCCCCTCC
>NC_041220.1:63103126-63104410 GCF_002837175.3 Physeter macrocephalus
TTCCCTCCCCCTGCCCCTCCCCTTTCCCTTCTCCCCCTTCCCTCCCCCTGCCCCTCCCCTTTCCCCTCTTTCTTTCACCATGTTTTAAAATTTGCTTTGCAAGACCTCAAATTTGATTATATCTCTCTGTTTCATGACTGCATCCTCAAAGATGAAGTTGTCTGAAGAGAAATATCAAACCTTGTTTTCTTCTCAATTCAAATTCATGGCCACTAACAGTAAATTAGTATTAATGCTTCCTGGAATGAATATGTATTTTCCTAACCATTTTACCCTTCTGTTCCCCTAGATTACTATTTCCTATTTTTTTCCCTGTCTCTTCCAACCTCCATCCCCTTCTCCCCTATCTTCCCTCTTGGTTGATGACCTTACCACCTCTTTCATTAGGAACATAAATGCAACCAAAAGGTAATTTCCACAAACTCCACTCCTAGCCCCTGCCTTGCCCATTTTTACTAGAGGTAATGTCCCTGCTCCTCAGGCCAACGTCTTCACATGTTTACCAGATCCAGTCTTCTCTTGGTCACTCAAGGACATTGCTCCAGTAATTTATCCTCTCTCTCCTGCATCATGATGATTTTTCTATTTTTCCAGCAGTTCACAAACATGCATGTTTATTTTTCCCTTCTTAAAAATATGTATGTATATAAGCTTAGCCACTTTCCTTTCCAGTTATCGTCCCACTTCTTGGCTTTCCATTACAACAGAATTCTACAGAAGAGCAGGTTATAATTTTTTATTCCAAGTCCCCTTCTCTCAGCCAGAATTTTGACTCTGCTACTTCTGTTTTTTTGTTTGTTTGTTTTTTGCGGTACGCGGGCCTCTTACTGTTGCGGCCTCTCCTGTTGCGGGGCACAGGCTCCGGACGCGCAGGCTCAGCGGCCGTGGCTCACGGGCCCAGCCGCTCCGCGGCATGTGGGATCTTCCCGGACCGGGGCACGAACCCGCGTCCCCTGCATCGGCTGCATGTTTATTTTTCCCTTCTTAAAAATATGTATGTATATAAGCTTAGCCACTTTCCTTTCCAGTTATTGTCCCACTTCTTGGCTTTCCATTACAACAGAATTCTACAGAAGAGCCGTTTATAATTTTTTATTCCAAGTCCCCTTCTCTCAGCCAGAATTTTGACTCTGCTACTTCTGTTTTTTTGTTTGTTTGTTTTTTGCGGTACGCGGGCCTCTTACTGTTGCGGCCTCTCCTGTTGCGGGGCACAGGCTCCGGACGCGCAGGCTCAGCGGCCGTGGCTCACGGGCCCAGCCGCTCCGTGGCATGTGGGATCTTCCC
>NC_041220.1:63104497-63122354 GCF_002837175.3 Physeter macrocephalus
GGGCACAGGCTCCGGACGCGCAGGCTCAGCGGCCGTGGCTCACGGGCCCAGCCGCTCCGCGGCATGTGGGATCTTCCCGGACCGGGGCACGAACCCGCGTCCCCTGCATCGGCAGGCGGACTCTCAACCACTGCGCCACCAGGGAAGCCCGACTGCTACTTCTGCAAAATTATTCTTTCCAATGTTACTAGTGATGTCCTTTTTGCTGTAGTTAATAGGAAGTTTTCCAATCTCATTTTACTTCACCAACCCAACAGCAGTTCTTCTCCTTTAGAACAAGAACATGTTCTTCACTTATCTTCCAGTATACCACACCCACCTGGCCTCCTGCTTACTTCACTAGTCACTTCTTTTCAGTGTCTTCGGTCAATTTCTCTTCATGTTGTTGATCCCTTTATGATGTATTACCTCAGGGTTTAGTCCTTATATCCTTTTCTACCTACATTCTTTCTGCGATGAACTCATCTAATATCAAGACATTAAATGCTTTCTTCATACTGACAACTCATATTTATATCTTTAGTCCAGAACTCTCCCATGAACTCTATACTCAAACCATAGGCATCTCATACCTAAGTTGTCCCAAGTTAAGATCTAGATCTTCCCCCACAAACATGCTCTTCCACAGTCATCCCGATCTCAGGCAAGAAGGATCTCATTTCTCTAGTTGTATGGGTCATGTCTTGGCATCACCTGTGACTGTTTTCAGCAAAGCAGACACAATGATCTTGCCCAAGTATTATTTGGACTCTACCACTCATTTTCTCATGTTCCTCCAATAGTTCTCCCTTCTTATAGGTACAAAAGCAAAAGTCCTAAAGCAAAAGTCCTAACAATGATCAACAGACCTTATGTAACTCATTCTTTAACTTTCTATCCTTATTTTCTGTTCTTCCTGTCATTTTTTCTTCTCCAGGAAGTCTGTCCTTCTCTCTTTTTTCCCAAACGTAACAGGTGTGTTCCTACTTCAGGTTCTTTGCCCTGGCTGTTTCCACTGCCATAGCACATTTCCCTACAGTATCCACACAACAGATGTGCCAGTATTTCAGGTCCTTTTTTTTTAAATTCTACCTTTTAAAAAAGGCCTTCTGTGACTACCATCCTTTTAAAATGTGTATCTTCCCTTTCCCCTCCATTATTTAACTCCATTTCCTGCTTTATTTTTCTCCATTAGTGGTGATTACATACTTTTTAAAAACTTATTTTGTTTATGGTGTATCTCACACTCGTCAGAATAAGGTTCATGAAGGCAGGGTTGCTGTCTATTGCAGTCACTGCAGTATCCCCATGTTTACAAGAGTGCCTGGAAAATGATAGTCACCTAGTGAGCAGCTGTTTAATAAATAAATGAAGGCATTAGATGGTTTATATAAACTTTGGGTAATGTTGAAAAGGAGCGCACTATCGTGAACAAATGATAAAATGGAAATTATTTTTTATAAATTAAGGAAAATATTCCAAGTATCTCGATCATCTAAGCAGCACATATGCATTACCTATAAAATAAGTAACAGCATAATTTTTTGGTACTTCTTTTACTTTTCTAGAATGTGGAAATTTACATGTATGAACTTGGAAAGGGAGCGGTTCTGAGGCTGTTTGTTGAATCTGATAAATTCATTATTGATGTTACTTTTTATTAAAAAAAATAATTCTGGCAAACTGGAATGATTAGTATTAGTTGTATGCTTTCCTTAAAACATTTTTATTATGGAAAGATGCAAAAAATTACCACCTCATTGCAAATCCCATAAGTATTATTTCATTTGTGTTTCTCCAAGTACCTTTAAAAGATAGGGATTTTTAAAAACAAGATTTTTTAAAACACAACCTCAATACTATTATCATACATAACTATAATTCCTTAATATCACAGACATCTAGTCATCTCTTAAGTTTCCTCAAATGTTTCATTTTTTAAATAATTTGTTTGAATCAAGAACCAAATTCCACAAGGCTGTTCCCCTCCTTTTCTCCAACTTGTTTTTTGTTGGTTGTGTGTGTGTGTGTGTGTGTGTGTGTGTGTGTGTGTGTTATTGTTTTGGTTTAGCAATGTGTTCTAGAAATAACTCCTTACCAGTTTAGAACTAATCCTCATTTCTTTAACCACTACGTATTACTCCATTGTTTGGATATTCAGAATCATGCAATCCGTTCCCTCCTGCCCTCACCCACCCCACCCCCCACATTTGGGTTGCTCCTTGAATTTTGCCATTACCAGTAGTGCTGCAGTGAATAGCTTTGGACATATGTCTTTTAATAGTTTACCAATACATCTTTGGAAAAGTTTCCCATAGATAAATTTGCTGGGTCAAAGGAAAAGGCTTACTTTGTTACTTGTCAAATTCCCCTCCACAGGGTTTTATCATTTTGCAGTACCACCAGGAAACATATTAGAGTTCCTGTTTCCCCAAATCTTGCCAACAGAGTATGTTATCAAAATTTAGAAATTTTGCCAAAGGGATAGCTGAGTAATTGTATCTGAGAATAGTTCTAATCTGTATTTCTCTTATGAATAAGATTGCATATCTCTTCATGGACTTTTAGCATTTCATTTTTGGGGAATTGTTTCCTTGGTTGTTGTTGTTTCTCTCCTCTACATTTTAGATGTTTTTAACAAACTAGGAACATTTTTCTCTGATGTAAATTATAGATAAATTTTCCCAGCTTGTCATTTGTCTTTTCCTTTTCTTATGGTGTGTTTTGCCATGCAATGTTTTTGCTTTTATGTAGACAAACTTGTCAGCATTTCCCCATATTTCTTCTGATTTTTGAATTCTAATTAGGAAAGTCTCTCCACATCCAGTTTATAGGAAAATTCACTCATCTATTTTTATTATTGTATAGTTTAATAATTACACTGAATTCTTTGATTTATTTGGAATTTTCCCTTGTATACTCTGTGAAGAATTGACCTATTTATTTTCTTTGTCCATGTGGCTATCAAATTATTCCAGCACTATTGGAAAGTCCACTTTTCTCCCTTCACTGATTTGAGAAACCATCTTTATTATATACTGAATATCCATATATATAACATCTATTTCTGAATTTTCCATTTAATTCCATTGGTCTGTCTACTCATGTTCCAGTACCACAATGGTTTATTTAAAGGAGCTTTTATATCTGGTAGAGCTAGTCTTCCTTATTGTTCTTGTTCAGTGTTTTCCTGGCTATTTTTAGTTGTTCTTTCAACTGAGCATATATAACAACTTGCATAACTGCAGGAAAAACGAGGAATTTTTAATGATATTTTTGTTGGGATAAT
The DNA here is from genome assembly GCF_002837175.3 of Physeter macrocephalus. NCBI lineage: Eukaryota > Metazoa > Chordata > Mammalia > Artiodactyla > Physeteridae > Physeter > Physeter macrocephalus. Next base: position 63,107,766 of record NC_041220.1, read on the forward strand.
CTTCAATTTATACATTCACATAGGGACAACCAATATCTTCACGATGTAAGCCTTCCTACTCAAGAACTTGTCTTTCATTTGTTTGTCTTTTCTGATTTAGAAGAATTTCATGTTTTCCTCATATAGTTTATGTTTAGATATTTATTATTTGGTGTTGTAAATGGAATCTCTGCATTATAGCTTCAAATGGTATTAGTTTTCAAGTATAAAGTATATTGATTTTTTTCAAGTTGATTTTATAACTCGTTCCTTACTAATTCATTACCTGTACTTTTTACTTTTTTTTTTTTTTTTTTTTGCGGTACGCGGGCCTCTCAACCTTGTGGCCTCTCCTGCTGCAGAGCACAGGCTCTGGACGCGCAGGCCCAGCGGCCATGGCTCATGGGCCCAGCCGCTCCGCGGCACTTGGGATCCTCCCGGACTGGGGCACAAACCCACGTCCCCTGCATCGGCAGGCGGACTCCCAACCACTGCGCCACCAGGAAAGCCTACTTGTACTTTTTTTATTGGTTCTTTTGTGTTTCTTTATATGTATTATATCATATACAAAGAAATATTCTTACCTTTTTATGCAATTCTTTTTCTTTTAGATTGGAAATTTTATTATTTATTTATTTATTCTTTTTCTTTTTTTTTTTTGGCCATGCCACACAGCTTGCAGGATCTTAGATCCCTGATCAGGGATCGAACCCTGCATGGCAGTGAAAGGGTCAAGTCCTAACCGCTGGGCCACCAGCGGTGGCCCTCTTTAATAAAGAATTCCCTCTTTATGCAATTCATATGTTTCTAATTACTTTCCTTTGTCTAAATGCCTAATGTCAACCAGAAGTAGAGATTGTGGACTATCCCTATCTTATTCCTGACTTTGGTAGGAAAGTTTTTACTATTTCCCTTAGCTTCCCTAAGTTGAAAACTTTAAAAGTTTTATTAGAATAAAGCCTTTTTTTAATTGAGTGATTTTATAATTAAAGTTGTGTACTTTGTCAGATGCCTTTCCTACCTTTAAGAAGATAGTCATATGATTTTTCTCCAAAGCTCTATACTATGATAGACTATATAAATTATTTCCTGATACTGTGTCATTCATGCATTCTGGGAAAAAAACCCATTAATTTTTAATGTTATGTTGAATTTTTTGCTAATATTTAATATTTTAATTGATATTTATATATGATATTGAACTCTAGTTTCTTTTTTTGTTGATGCTTCAAATTAGGTGTTATTTTTATATTTACTCTAACATTTTTTGTTATCATCTTCAGTGGGAGGGTTATTCTAAATTACCTAGTCCACCGTTACTAGAAGCATATGTGCTTTTATTCATGTAATTGTTTTATTGTTTGTCTTATTTTTATATTTTTATATTGTTTGTCTTATGTCAATTTTAAAATTGTATTAAATTAAGATATAACTTACACACTGTAGAATATACAAAGCTTAAGTGTACAGCTTAAGTAATGTTTACTTATTTAATCACTGCCCTGGTCAAGATCAACATTTCCCTCACCAAATGCTCACTCCTCATGTCTCTTTCACACCTATAGGCTTTTAATATTACCATGTTATAAAAATCTTTTAAACTTATAACTAAATTTAAGCAGCTAATGAATAAAAGGAAAAATTAATATGGCACACATACTATTTATGACATTTAGTGGATAGCAGGAAGTAAATAATAAATGTTAATTTTCTTTGTAATTTAGCTGCCAGGAATATAGGTTTTTAGTCTTTACCCATTATGTTTTATGGTATGCTTATGTCTGTTTTGTCTGTTTATAAATGTATTTATGTTTAGTATGGTTGGAAACATATATTGTGAGATCTGGAATTGGTGGTCATATAGTTCATTCTCTACATTTTACAGATGAAGCAACTAAGAATGGGTGTTGTCTTGCCCGAGTTGATAGGGTTAGATAGTGAAAAAACAGAGCAGAGCCCAATCTTCTGTTTCTAATCTAAGCTTATTCTACCTCACTATATTAATGTTTTTTTCCCTAACTGATGACTAATAGTAGATAGTCAACTAATTATTCAGTTAACTACTTCATGTAATATGTATACATACTAGTAATGTGCATTCTATGTATGACATATAGTTTAATTCTTAGATATGGAAAAGTATGTGTTATTGTAATTTTTATTGAAGGAAGAAAAAATTTCAGAAAACTTAGCTAGTTCAAGGTCACTATAATTATTAGGTGAACTGTTTGCAATAAAATAAATGGGGCAAATGAATTGGTATCTGTATTCTTTATGTATCTCTTAAATTGTTACCAGGTCGAATCCTTCTATTACTCTGCCTCAGAGCAGTCTCCTGCCTTTCCCAAGGGGTCCAATTCCAGCAGTGCTGTACTGTAAGCAGTTTGTTATTGGCAGTGACATGAAGAGAGCAGTTTATCAGTGATCTTCCATTTCTTTATTCTCTTCTCAATCAGCAGCCCTCATTTACTTGTTTCTTATAACTGCTTCTACTCATTCTGTGATGCCCAATCTTGGCAAAGCCACCTCATTTGAGAGAATTTGTTGGCTTTTTTCACTCCTGTGTAGGAGGGTGTGAGTTCATTGCAAATTGACTCCACAAAAATTTTTGCTTTTTAGAGAGGACAATGTCTCTTTTGAATTAAGCCAAGGAGTAGGCAATTCAAATTGTGAGTTCCAGCTTCTGCAAGCTGGTTGAGATAGTATATGGGAGAATTAGGAACTTTTCAATTAAAAGAACTCACCATATAGGTGGTCTTTATTAAATCTATGGTTAGCCTTGCTCAAATAAAATTATATTCCCAAAGATGTAACAATCTATAGAGACTCGATGTTTTTCTGTTTCTCAGCTATTGACAAACGCAACTCATGCTCCTCAGTGACACAGCTCAGTACACACAGTGGTTGTTAATTGGGGGTACCTCCCATAGGTTACTGTGGTTTAGAATTTTTATGTCAACTATAGTTTAAAAAGTACCTCTTAAAAAAGATTCTAATTTCCCTACCATTTCTCCCCACCTCCTTTTACGATCACTGAGAAGGACACCTTGGCAAGAACATTGTGTATCTGACATTTTAATCTTTTGGGAGCTGTGTTTAAAAGTGCTAATTTTCTTCTCACTTCTGCAGACTGAGAATGTAATTAATGTGCTTTCTATTATATTGTATTCATGTAGAAAATATTCCATTATGATACAAACTTTTAAATACCTTTTACATTAAGATTTTTGCTGGTAATCTTTGGTATTCAGGTGTTAACTATTGAATGAAAATGAAGACATTAATTTTTGTCATTGAAAAAATATTTTTCCCCTCAGTGGAGTATTGTTGATTTTATATTTATTAATTCTTTCATGAATTTTAACTAGTACATTTCATATGGCCTTATATTTTCCATAAGGAACTTTGAGATAAAGAAAAAGCATTGCACATAAGAGACAAGCGTGACTGGGCTTTGAGATTTGAAGTAGAACAAAACTGAGGGGAAAGGAGTAAAGAAGAAAGGGATTTAAAAAGAAAGACAAAATTAGGAGAAAATATTGGGGACAAAGTTGGGAATAAACTAAATGACCAGCGACATCAGCTTCTGGCTTGTTATAGGCATAAATTGTAATGAGATAAGGTCAAGCATGGACACAGATTTAAATGACCCACATTTTCCTTATCCATTCATCTGTTTATGGACACTTGAGTTGCTGCCACATTTTAACTACTGTGAATAATGCTGTTATGAACGTGGGTGTAAAAATATCATATTGAGACACTGCTTTCAATTCTTTTGACTATAAACACATAAGTGAAATTGCTGGATCACATGGTAACTTTATTTTTAATTTTTTTAGGAACTGCCATACTGTTTTTCAAAGCAGCTGTACCATTTTACATTCCCACCAGTGGTGCACAAGGGTGCACTCTACATGTATTCTACATCCTTGCCAACACTTGTTTCCTATTCTTTTGAATGTGGCTATCCTATTGGGTGTGAAGTGATTTATCATTGTGGTTTTGATTTGCATTTCTCTTATGATTAGTCATGCTGAGCATCTTTCATGTGCTTATTAGCCATTCATATGTCTTCTTTGGAGAAATGTCTATTCAGGTCCTTTGCCCATTTTAAAATCACAGGTTTTTTTGTTGTTGAGTTTTAGGAGATCTCTATGTATTATGGTTATTAATCTCTTAGTCTGACTTGCAAATATTTTCTCCCATTCTTTAGATTACCTTTTACTATGTTAATAGTGTCGTTTCTTCCATAAAATTTTTAAATTTTCATGAAGTCCAATTTGTCTATTTTTTCTTTTGTTACCTGTGTCTTTGGTGTCATATCCAAGAAATTATTACCATTTTCAATGTTGTAATGCTTTTGTCCCATGTTTTCTTCTAAGAGTTCTATTGTTTTAAGTCTTACATTTAAGTCCTCATCCATTTTGAGTTAATTTTGGTAAATGGTGTTAGATAAGTGTCCAACTTCATTGGCTTGTGGATATCTTGTTTTAACAGCACCATTCATTTAAATACTGTTTTTTCCCATGGAATGGTCTTGGCACACTTGTCAAAAATCATTTTACCACATAAGGAAAGATTTTATTTCTGGACTCTATTCCATTGGTCTATGTGTCTTTCTGTATGTCAGCACTACCTTGTTTTTATTACTGTAGCTTTGTAGATAGATTTGAAATCAGGAAGTGTCAGTTCTCCAGTTTTGTTCTTTGTTGCCAAGAATGTTTTGGTTATTTAGGGTAGCTTTAAGATTCCATATAAATTTTAGGATGTATTTTTCTATTTCTGCAAAAAAAATGTCATTGGGATTCTGAGAGGGATTGTATTATGTAGATCACTTTGGGTAGTAGTGATATATTAATATCTTACAATATGCTATTGTAAGGCAATCTGGCTCTAGAAACCATGTTCTTAATTACTGTGCTATACTATGTCCCTATATTAAATATTGGAATTATCTTAGCATATGAGCTAATAGAAGACTGAAGCCCTGTATTATGCTTCCTCATTTCTGCTCTTCACACAGTGGTTGGCAAAGACTGGGTCCTGCCTTAACCTCCTCCTCATGTATAGAGCATTGGTATCACATTCTACTAAAGTCAAAAGCTAGGGCTAACTAGAAAAAAGTCTCAAGGCCCTTTTCTGCTCTTTAGTGGGAAAGATAGTATTTTAAATCTCCATGTAGTCATTTAGAGACGGTACATAAAAGGTTTCCATATTTATGACTCTTTAAAAACCAGAAGTTTTGATGTGACATTAATTAAAAAGCTAACATTGAAGAAACTGTGTGCTATGTAGTAAAACTCTTGGGCTGTTTCTGCTTTTTTGAGACATTGACTAAAAATGGGTTTTAAATAGTAAATAATATTTTAGTAAATTAATTTTAACAGTTTTTTTCATTGAGTTATAACTGACATACAATATCATATTAGTTTCAGGTGTACATCATACTGATTCATTATTTATATACATTTTGAAATGGTCATCAGGACAAGTCTAGTTATCATCTGTCACCATGCAAATCTATTACAATATTGACTATATTCCCTATGCTGTACATTACATAACTGGCCCTCAACCTGTGGATTCTTTACTTTATAACTGCAAGTTTGTAACTCTTAATCCCCTTCACCTATTTCACCTTCCCTGCAACAACACTTCTCTCTGGCAACCACTCATTTTTTTTCTGTATCTATGAGTCTCTTTCTGTTTTGTTTGTTCATTTGTTTTGTTTTTTAGATTCCACATATGAGATTGTACAGTATTTGTCTTTCTCTTTTTGATATTTCACTTAACATGATATGCTCTAGATACATCTATGTTGTCCCAAATTATGAGGTTTCATTCTTTTTCATGGCTGTATAATATTCAATTGTATATGTATACCACATCTTTTTCATCCATTCATCTATCAATGGATACTTAGGTTGTTTCCATATCTTGGCTATTGTAGAGAATGCTGCAATGAACATAGGGGTGCATATATCATTTCCAGTTATTGTAATTATTTTCTTTGGATTAAAAACTCAAAAGTAGAAATGCAGGATTGTTCTATTTTTAACTTTTTGAGGAAACTATATACTGTTTTCTGTATAGGCTGCACCAATTTATGTTCTCACCAACAGTGAATGAGGGTTCCCATTTATTTTGTAGATTTCCTGTGAACCCATCTGGTCCCAGAATTTTGTTTGTTGGAAATTTTTAAAATTAAGGATTCTATTTCATTACTAGTAATCAGTCTATTCAGATTTTCTATTTCTTCATTTAGTCTTGGAAGATTGTATGCTTCCAGGAATTTATCCACTTCTTCTAGGTTGTCCAATTTGTTGATGTATAATTGTTAGTAGTATCTCTAATGATCCTTTGTATTTTTGATATCAATTTTAACTTCTCCTTTTTCATTCATGATTTTATTTATTTAGGCCCTTTCTCTTTGTTTCTTGATGAGTCTGGGTAAAGTTTTATCAGTTTATCTTTTCAACGAACCAGCTCATAGTTTCATTGATCTTTTCTATTTTTTTGTTCTCTATTTCATTATTTCCACTCTGATCTTTATCATCCCCTCCCTTCTGCTAGCTTTGGTCTTTGTTTGTTCTTATTTTTCTAATTCCTTTAGATGATAGGTTGGGTTGTTTATTTGAGATTTTTGTTTCTTGAGGTAGGTCTATATCACTATATAACAATCTATATATAAAGCAGTCTGTTTTAAGTTGGTAGTCACTTAATTTTGAACACATTCTAAAAGTACTACATTTTTATCCCACCACATTTTATTTCATATTTTACATCTTTTTATTTTATGTATTCCTCAACTATTTATTTTAGTTACAATTGACTTTACTGCTTTTGTCTTTTAATCCTCATACTAGCTTTATAAATGATTGAACCACTACATTTACTTCATGTATGCATTTACCAGTGAGATTTTTTTCCTTTGATATATTTTCTTATTTCTAGTTATGACCTTTTCTTTTCTGCTTAAAGAAGTCCCTTTAACATTTCTGGTAAGGCCAGTTTAGTAGTGATGAACTCCTTTAGTTTTTACTTGTCTGGGAAACTTTCTCTCTCCTTCAATTCTCAATGATAACTTTGCCAGATAGAGTATTCTAGGTTGTAAGTTTTTTTTCCTTTCAACACTTTGAATATGTCACATTTCTTCCTTCTGGCCTGCAAACTTTCTGCTGAAAAATTCTGCTGATAATCTTATGGGGGTTCTCTTATACATTTCCTCTTGCTGCTTTTAAAATTTTCTCTTTATCATTAATTTCTGATATTTTAATTATAATGTGTCTTGATGTGGATCACTTTGGGTTCATCTTGTTTGGGACTCTCTATGCTTCCTGGATGTCTGTTTTCTTACCCTGATTAGAAAAGTTTTCAGCCATTATTTCTTCAAATAACTTTTTTTCCCTTTTTTTCATTTTCATCTCCTTCTGGGACCCCTATAATGAGAATGGTACTATATTTGATGTTGTTTCAGAGGTCCCTTAAGCTATCCTTTTAAAATCCTTTTTTCTTTTTGTTGTTCTGATTGGGTGATTTCCACTACCCTGTCTTCCAAATTGCTGATCTCTTCTTCTGAATAATCTAATCTGCTGTTGATTCCCTCATTTTTCATTTCAGTTATCATATTCTTCCACTTTGACTCATCCTTTCTTATATTTTCTAACTCTTTGTTGAAGTGCTCACTGTATTCACTTATTCTTCTCCTGAGTTTGGTGAACATTTTTATGACCATCACTTTGAATTCTTTATCAGGTAGATTTATTCATATTTGTATCATAAAGGTCTTGTTCTTAGATATCATCTTGTTCTTTTATTTGGAACATATTTCTGTTTCCTTATTTTGCTTGGCTCTCTGTGTTTGTTCCTATATATTAGGAAATACTGCTACCTCTCTGTCTTGAAGGACTGGCCTTATGTAGTTGATGATCCTTCTTGTTCAACCCTCCCCTAATTCTTGATTGTCTCTCAAATCTTTGTGTTGTCTATAATACCTGATTTATTCTTGATATGCCTCTGTTGTTGAGGGTGTGCTGAGATCTGTCAGTGTTTGAAGGGGTGGAATCTCATTTAGCACCTAGTTTCAGGCTGATTGGATGCCAGACTGTCAGACAGCGGTTTTTAAAGTATGTAGATAAATACAGTCATGTGGAACTGCAATTGTATTCCTGCTGGCCTCCAGACTAGGAGATCTTTAAACGTTTCCTGATGACAAGTGCTAAAATTGGGGCTCCTGATGAGTGTATAAGTTCCTTTCTGGGGACCTTCATTGAGCTATAGCAAGGCCAAGTGTGTGCAAGGATGGTGTCTCCCTGATTACTAAATATATGGGAAACCTGAAGCCAGTCCCTCAGGGTAAATTCCAGGCTAAGTAAATAGGCCTTTTTCATGGGAAGACTGGGGTTGTTTCAGTCTGCTCTCTGTGTCATTCCCTGGGTATGGTAGCCTGTCAAGAACTGTCTTTCCAATTGTTACAGCCCTGTGGAGCTCAGGAATGCCAGCTGATCAAGGGGTGTCCCCTGTGTTGATTGCATGTACCTGCTTGCTTTACACATGGATGGATAATTGTAAAGGGAAACCTCTTTTTTAAATTGTTAAGATTTATAGAACACTCTGAGAATCTTAAGAAGGAGCAGGGAAATAATTCTATGTGGACAAATTAAAGAAAATAAAATATTCTATGGGTATGTAAAACAGAAAAATATAGACTGTATTTGTTAATTTCTATATATTCTCAAATGTAACTTTTATAGCTTAATAGAAAATTAAACGTATAGAATATCAAGAAAGGAAATACATGTGATTTTAGTTAATTCTGGGGAATCCATGAGAATGAAGATACAATGTTGATATAAAGTGGCGAATTCTTATCCTTTAATGTTTAGTTTCCTCCTATTTAAATATAATTATTTGTTCACATGTTTTTCTTTCCTGATGGGAATTTGAGATTCGTTCCTAGCACTGGGGTGACTCTGAAATGTGATGTGCATTGCCTCCAGAGACTTCTGTGGGATTTGACCCAAATTTACCCTCTGTGAGACTTTGCTTGCCATTACACAATGGCTTAGTCTTTTTCTTTTCTCCATCTGATCTCCTCACTTCTTGACCAGTATTTCCTTGGATTATAGCTTAACATGTAACATTCACAAATATCCTATACTCAGTGTCTGCTCCTAAACTATGGAACATGTAGATGTCAGGCTCTTCTTTAGAATGAGCTAATTGGAATAAGGCAGTTAGCCTTGGGAATTACACCCCACTTCTCCCCACTGCTGGAATTTTGATCTGGTTCTAGGTAGATAATGCAACATGGCATGTAGGTATCTAAAACTTCAGTGTGTAATGGTTGAACACCTAGTTTTCTGCTCTAAAAATCTCACAAAAATGCTGTCAGATTTTTAAATACTTTCTAATTCTTCCATATCAATGTCTCATATCACATCTCATGTTGAGAAACTACAAATTTACACAACTTTGGTCATAAGCAATCAAATTGTAAACAGAAAGGAACGAAATATATTGATGTCTGAAATGTAGTATATATATGAAATTCTTAGGGGTATTAATCTGTGGACATATCAAAAGAAAAAGCAAAAACGAACATATTCTAGATGAGATTAATTGAAACTAAGAAAAATGCCAAGTCTTCATCTATTAGAAACTGGCTTGTCAACAAGTACATCCTTTGGAATTAGAAATGAAAAATCATCTATATCAGAATTAAAATAGTGGTTGGTAGTTTGGCTATTGAAACAAAGCAGGTGCATTCCATGCTTAAAATACAAGAAGAAAAGCAAAAATGACAAATAATAAGCAATAAAAAGGAAAGCAATCAGGAACATGATATAATACATAATTTAGAAAAATGAATACTAAAATGACCAAGAAACGAACCATCAAAATTAATGAGCAATAATATATTAACTACTATTTGGATACCGCCAGTTTCTCTCTGGGGAGATTTATGTTTTCTGAGTAAAGGTAGCCTTAAAAAAATGAAATCAGATTCAAATTCGTCCTTTTCCCAGCTGCTGCTTTTTCATGACAGGCTGAAGCAGAAAACACAAAAATGTCTGATGGTAACATTTTGAAAAAGCTATAGTCTCTCTCAAAATATAAAGGTAACTTCAGAAGACATTTTCTCCAGCTATATCGTGATATTACTGACGTATATCATGTATTTTAAGGTGTACAATGTGATGACTTGATACACGTATGGATTGAGAAGTGATTGACACAGTAAGGTTACTTAGCAGTTTGATCCTATCACATAACTATCATTTGTGTGTGTCTGTTAACATTGAAGTTCTACTCTCTTAACAAGTATATAATACAGTGCTGTTAATCATAGTCACCATGCTATACATTAGATCCCCAGAACTTATTTATCTTATAAGTGGAAGTTCATACATTTTGACCAGCATCTCCCCATCCCACACTGCACCCCTCACCCCCACCCCAGCATCTGGCAATCACCATTCTACTCTACTTCCATGAGTTTGGCTTTTTTAGATTCCACAAGTGAATGATTTGAATATTTTCTCATGAACCTGGTAAACTCATCTATTGTTTCCTATTCTCCATGCATCTCTTCTCCTAGCTTCAGGTCCCAGATTAGATATAACCTCTCCTGGGAAGCATTTCCTGACTTCTCAAAACTCCTCTATTATTTTCACATGAGATTGTGATTTCTCATTTAGTTACCTGTGTCTCCTAATAAACTATAAGTGCCACCATGGTCTGTGGCCCTAGTGCTGAGCACACGGTCTGGTACACAGCAGTGTATTTAATGAATCGATGACTTATGTTGCCACATCAGGATGTATAGTGCAATTTTGAACACTACAGAGAGAAGTCTTGCCTATTTGGTAAACTCACTTTGGATTGTCAGTATGGGTTTTGTTGTGGAAGGGAGAACAAAAGAGCTGGCAGGATCAAGGGTTCATTTGTTAGTTGATGCACCAGCAGAGTGCCCCTCCAAGGTGGCATGGCAGAGCGAGCCTTTAAATCAGCACACATGTCCATTCCCTGGGTGTCATGTCTGCTCCATCCCCGTGTAAATCAGGAGTATAGGAAGACCCTGATACCTGCATCTCCATAACTTTCTATTGCTTATAAGTTGATTCTGATTAAGGCTCAAAATGAGATGAGAAAAATGTCTCTTGTGTGTGAGGAATGGATAAGGCCTACTCCCTTAGTAAGGGAGTAAGCTACCTGCTCAGAATGGCACAAAATCTCATCTTTTATGTTTCATGGGTTTCTTCACCATGCCTCTGTGCCTTTGTGCATTCTGATCCTTTTGCTAAGATTATCTTTACCCCCTTTTGTTACCTGTCATACTCCTCTTCATCCTCCAAGACTCAGTTTACTTGTTTGTTTTTTGGAATTTCCCTAAAACCCCCATCATGTTTGAAACTCTCTTCTGTTTTCCTCTCACTCCTTTATTCACATACCTTACCTTATGGTATTCACTGTATTGTCTGCTTCTGTTAACTACACTGTGAACTTACTTAAGGCAGGAGAATGTCTTTTACTTTTTTCTTGCTCCATCTGTATAAATAGCTTAATAAAATGTTCATTGATATATGTGTAGATTCAAAATCACCAGTAAGACTATAAGAAAGGGACTTCCCTGGAGGTCCAATGGTTAAGACTTCGCCTTCCAATGCAGGGGGTGTGGGTTTGATCCCTAGTCAGGGAGCTAAGATCCCACATGCCTCAGGGCCAAAAAAAGCAAAACATAAAACAGAAGCAATATTGTAACAAATTCAATAAAGACTTTAAAAATGGTCCACATCAAAAAAAAAAAAAAAAAAAAAAAGAAAGACTAATAAGAAAATGCAGAACTATAGGGGATTGTAGAGACATCTACTTGAATTCCACGACTTTGTATTAAAACCTATGTCTATAAAAACCTCTTCTTAAACATTTGGACCTAATTATTTTTATAATATAAGAGGTATTGGGGAAAATTGAGAATGAGAAAAATGTCAATACTCATTTGACTAATAAAAATTTGAAGGGATATTTAAAATAGTGAACTTCTGAAGGAATTTATAGCATAAATTATGACTGCATGCAATAAATATAAAATAAACAAACGAACTTGACACCTGTCATATTTCAGACAGATATTTCACTTCCTTTTACTGGGGAAGTCAGAACCTCTCTGCTGCATTTCAATTATGCATTTAAGTACTACAGTAGAATAAAATTGTGACCCAAAAATTGGCCTGCTGAAACTGGCATCAACTACTTCAAGTGGTTGCTTTGAAATATCAAAATATAACCCTTATATGGGATGAATGCTTAACTGTTTCAAATATTACCATTCAGTAGCAATTAGCTGAGCAGAACTCAAGGCAAATAAAAAATGAGCATGACATGCACTCATGATCTAGTGAAGAGAGAAGTAAACCAGAAGTTATAATTCAGTGATCTAGGTACTTGACACACAGGGTGAGGTGACTACTGTGCTTCAGGGGAATATGTTGATGTTTAGTTCCACTCCTCCTCTGTCCCCTCACATGACTGTGGAAGTTGTAACCTAATTTTTTCTTCTTCTATTACTACACCACAACTGCAATTCAAATTCTCAATCTACCACTTACTAGCTTCATGATCTTGGACAAATAACTTAATTCTTATTTTCCTCATTTATTAAATAACAAGTTATTCAAATTTATTAAATACTTAAGTCTTAGTTGCCTCATTTATTTTTTTTAACATCTTTATTAGAGTATAATTGCTTTACAATGGTGTGTCAGTTTCTGCTTTATAACAGACTGAATCAGTTATACATATACATATGTCCCCATATCTTTTCCCTCTTGCACCTCCCACCCTCCCACCCTCCCTATCCCACCCCTCTAGGTGGTCACAAACCACCTAGCTGATCTCCCTGTACTATGTGGCTGCTTCCCACTAGCTATCTATTTTACATTCGGTAGTCTATATATATGTTCATGCCACTCTCTCACTTTGTCCCAGAAAAAAAAAAGAAAGATATCAAAGCAATAGACTAACTTTACACCTTAAGGAAATAAGAAAAGCAAACTAAACCCAAAGCTAGCTGGAGGAAGGAAATAAAGAGTACAGTGGTAATAGAGAAAAACAAAACAACAGAGACCAGTTGCACTTCTATACACTAACAATGAACAATCCTAAAATGAAATTAAGAAAACAATCCCATTTACAATAGCATCAAAAAGATTTAAAATACTTGGGAATATGGCGACTTCCCTGGTGGCACAGTGGTTAAGAATCTGCCTGCCGATGCAGGAGATATGGGTTCGGTCCCTAGTCAGGGAGCTAAGATCCCACATGCCTCAGGGCCAAAAAAAGCAAAACATAAAACAGAAGCAATATTGTAACAAATTCAATAAAGACTTTAAAAATGGTCCACATCAAAAAAAAAAAAAAAAAAAAAAGAAAGACTAATAAGAAAATGCAGAACTACAGAACTATAGGGGATTGTAGAGACATCTACTTGAATTCCACGACTTTGTATTAAAACCTATGTCTATAAAAACCTCTTCTTAAACATTTGGACCTAATTATTTTTATAATATAAGAGGTATTGGGGAAAATTGAGAATGAGAAAAATGTCAATACTCATTTGACTAATAAAAATTTGAAGGGATATTTAAAATAGTGAACTTCTGAAGGAATTTATAGCATAAATTATGACTGCATGCAATAAATATAAAATAAACAAACGAACTTGACACCTGTCATATTTCAGACAGATATTTCACTTCCTTTTACTGGGGAAGTCAGAACCTCTCTGCTGCATTTCAATTATGCATTTAAGTACTACAGTAGAATAAAATTGTGACCCAAAAATTGGCCTGCTGAAACTGGCATCAACTACTTCAAGTGGTTGCTTTGAAATATCAAAATATAACCCTTATATGGGATGAATGCTTAACTGTTTCAAATATTACCATTCAGTAGCAATTAGCTGAGCAGAACTCAAGGCAAATAAAAAATGAGCATGACATGCATGCACTATCTAGTGAAGAGAGAAGTAAACCAGAAGTTATAATTCAGTGATCTAGGTACTTGACACACAGGGTGAGGTGACTACTGTGCTTCAGGGGAATATGTTGATGTTTAGTTCCACTCCTCCTCTGTCCCCTCACATGACTGTGGAAGTTGTAACCTAATTTTTTCTTCTTCTATTACTACACCACAACTGCAATTCAAATTCTCAATCTACCACTTACTAGCTTCATGATCTTGGACAAATAACTTAATTCTTATTTTCCTCATTTATTAAATAACAAGTTATTCAAATTTATTAAATACTTAAGTCTTAGTTGCCTCATTTATTTTTTTTAACATCTTTATTAGAGTATAATTGCTTTACAATGGTGTGTCAGTTTCTGCTTTATAACAGACTGAATCAGTTATACATATACATATGTCCCCATATCTTTTCCCTCTTGCACCTCCCACCCTCCCACCCTCCCTATCCCACCCCTCTAGGTGGTCACAAACCACCTAGCTGATCTCCCTGTACTATGTGGCTGCTTCCCACTAGCTATCTATTTTACATTCGGTAGTCTATATATATGTTCATGCCACTCTCTCACTTTGTCCCAG
>NC_041220.1:63122474-63129446 GCF_002837175.3 Physeter macrocephalus
TCTTGGATTCCATATATATGTGTTAGCATAGAGTATTTGTTTTTCTCTTTCTGACTTACTTCACTCTGTATGACAGACTCTAGGTCCATCCACCTCACTACAAATAATTCAATTTCGTTTCTTTTTATGGCTGAGTAATATTCCATTGTATATATGTGCCACATCTTCTTTATCCATTCATCTGTTGATAGACACTTAGGTTGCTTCCATGTCCTGGCTATTGTAAATAGAGCTGCAATGAATATTTTGGTACATTACTCTTTTTGAATTATGGTTTTTTCAGGGTATATGCCCAGTGTTGCTGGGTGCCTCATTTATTGAATAAGAAAGCTTCTTTATTAAATAAGGATGATGATCTCTGTCTTGCAATGTTGCCATAGTATTAATTGAAATATTGTATTTAAAACACTTAGCATAGTTCCTAGCATGGAGAATTTCTCAACAATTTTTATTTTTTTCTGACCCTTTTTATCTTTTTTCACGGCTGGGATTCAGAAGGAAATTTATTTATATGCTTGCAATATGGTTTGCATCAGAAAACACTCTATGATCGCTTTCATCTTCTTGTTTAATCCACTCCTTGAAGCCGTGAGTAACTCCAGGACAGGGATTGTGGCTTTACTCATTATTGCAGTCACAGAGCCTAGTACTGTGTCAGTACAAGTGCTCAGTAATTTTTTCAGGGATTGGACAACACCTAAATTCTATTTGATTTTAAAATAGTAATGAAAGCTGAGCAAAGCTGAGGATGATATAATGTAAACAATATAAAATCCATATTATTTCAGTTTCTGATTCTTCCAATTATAGTGTACAGACAAAAATTACTGCAGATAATTGCCATCAAGTCATAATCAGTGTCAGCACACAGTGGCAAGACAATCTCTGAATTGATTTGATTTAATCAACAACAAAATTACCACAGATGATCTGATCCCAGAAGCTTTAGTGCAGTGATATAAAGTAAAATCAATGTAATTGCCAGAAACTAGGTCAAGAAGAAGAAAAAAAATTTCTGGTGAGGAAGTGCAATAAAAGAGACAATAATAATGGCTTTATGATCAAAATGGGTAACATAGCCTTTCTTCAGATATTCTAAATCCCTTTTTTTTTTAAAGTTTTTACCAGCTTTATTGAGATATAATTGACTTTTAACATTGTGTAAGTTTAAGGTATACAATGTGATTTTTTTTTAACATCTTTATTGGAGTATAATTGTTTTACAATGGTGTATTAGTTTCTGCTGTATAACAAAGTGAATCAGCTATACGTATACATATACCCCCATATCCCCTCCCTCTTCCGTCTACCACCCACCCTCCCTATCCCACTGCAGAACTCAAGGCAAATAAAAAATGAGCATGACATGCACTCATGATCTAGTGAAGAGAGAAGTAAACCAGAAGTTATAATTCAGTGATCTAGGTACTTGACACACAGGGTGAGGTGACTACTGTGCTTCAGGGGAATATGTTGATGTTTAGTTCCACTCCTCCTCTGTCCCCTCACATGACTGTGGAAGTTGTAACCTAATTTTTTCTTCTTCTATTACTACACCACAACTGCAATTCAAATTCTCAATCTACCACTTACTAGCTTCATGATCTTGGACAAATAACTTAATTCTTATTTTCCTCATTTATTAAATAACAAGTTATTCAAATTTATTAAATACTTAAGTCTTAGTTGCCTCATTTATTTTTTTTAACATCTTTATTAGAGTATAATTGCTTTACAATGGTGTGTCAGTTTCTGCTTTATAACAGACTGAATCAGTTATACATATACATATGTCCCCATATCTTTTCCCTCTTGCACCTCCCACCCTCCCACCCTCCCTATCCCACCCCTCTAGGTGGTCACAAACCACCTAGCTGATCTCCCTGTACTATGTGGCTGCTTCCCACTAGCTATCTATTTTACCTGGGTGCCTCATTTATTGTATAAGAAAGCTTCTTTATTAAATAAGGATGATGATCTCTGTCTTGCAATGTTGCCATAGTATTAATTGAAATATTGTATTTAAATTCTAAGAATATGGTATATATCTCCATCTATTTGTATCATCTTTAAGTTCTTTCATCAGTGTCTAATAGTTTTCTGCATACAGGTCTTTTGTCTCCCTCAACAATTTTTATTTTTTTCTGACCCTTTTTATCTTTTTTCACGGCTGGGATTCAGAAGGAAATTTATTTATATGCTTGCAATATGGTTTGCATCAGAAAACACTCTATGATCGCTTTCATCTTCTTGTTTAATCCACTCCTTGAAGCCGTGAGTAACTCCAGGACAGGGATTGTGGCTTTACTCATTATTGCAGTCACAGAGCCTAGTACTGTGTCAGTACAAGTGCTCAGTAATTTTTTCAGGGATTGGACAACACCTAAATTCTATTTGATTTTAAAATAGTAATGAAAGCTGAGCAAAGCTGAGGATGATATAATGTAAACAATATAAAATCCATATTATTTCAGTTTCTGATTCTTCCAATTATAGTGTACAGACAAAAATTACTGCAGATAATTGCCATCAAGTCATAATCAGTGTCAGCACACAGTGGCAAGACAATCTCTGAATTGATTTGATTTAATCAACAACAAAATTACCACAGATGATCTGATCCCAGAAGCTTTAGTGCAGTGATATAAAGTAAAATCAATGTAATTGCCAGAAACTAGGTCAAGAAGAAGAAAAAAAATTTCTGGTGAGGAAGTGCAATAAAAGAGACAATAATAATGGCTTTATGATCAAAATGGGTAACATAGCCTTTCTTCAGATATTCTAAATCCCTTTTTTTTTTAAAGTTTTTACCAGCTTTATTGAGATATAATTGACTTTTAACATTGTGTAAGTTTAAGGTATACAATGTGATGTTTTTTTTTAACATCTTTATTGGAGTATAATTGTTTTACAATGGTGTATTAGTTTCTGCTGTATAACAAAGTGAATCAGCTATACGTATACATATACCCCCATATCCCCTCCCTCTTCCGTCTACCACCCACCCTCCCTATCCCACTGCTCTAGGTGGACACAAAACACGGAGCTGATTGCCCTGAGCTATGTGGCTGCTTTCCACTAGCTATCTATTTTACATTTGGTAGTGTATATATGGCTGTGCCACTCTCTCACTTCGTCCCAGCTTACCCTTCCCCCCTCCCCGTGTCCTCAAGTCCACTCTCTACATCTGCATCTTTATATCTGTCCTGCCCCTATGTTCTTCAGAAACATTTTTTTTTAAGATTCCATATATATGTGTTAGCATACAGTATTTGTTTATATTTGTGATTTCTTTCCTTCTCATAACTTTGGCGTTTTTTATGTTTTTCTTTTTCTAATTGATTTAGATGTAAGGTTAGGTTGTTTATTTGAGATGTTTCTTGTCTCTTGAGGTAGGATTGTATTGCTATAAACTTTCCTCTTAGAACTTCTTTTCCTGCATCCTGTAGGTTTTGGGTTGTCATGTTTTCATTTTCGTTTGTTTCTAAGTATTTTTTGATTTCCTCTTTGATTTCTTCAGTGATCTCTTGGTTATTTAGTAGCAAATTGTTTAGCCTCCATGTGTTTGTATTTTTTACAGTTTTTTTCCTGTAATTGGTATCTAGTCTCATAGTGTTGTGGTCAGGAAAGATACTTGATAGAATTTTAGTTTTCTTTAATTTACCAAGGCTTGATTTGTGACGCAGGATATGATCTATCCTGAACAATGTTCCATGAGCACTTGAGAATAAAGTGTATTCTGTTGTTTTTGGATGGAATGTCCTATAAATATCAATTAAGTCCATCTTATTTAATGTATCATTTAAAGCTTGTGTTATTTATTTTCATTTTGGATGATCTGTCCATTGGTGAAAGTGAGGTGTTAAAGTTTGTTTGTAGATTTTTTGATGATGGTCACTCTGACTGGTGTGAGGTGATATCTCACTGCAGTTTTGATTTGCGTTTCTCTAATGATTAGTGATGTTGAGCATCCTTTCATGTGTTTGTTGGCAATCTGTAAATCTTCTTTGGAGAAATGTCTTTTTAGGTCTTCTGCCCATTTTTGGATTGGGTTTTTTGTTTTTGTGATACTGAGCTGCATGAGCTGCTTGTATATTTTGGAGATTAATTCTTTGTCAGTTGCTTCATTTGCAAATATTTTCTCCCATTCTGAGGGTTGACTTTTTGTCTTGCTTGTAGTTTCCTTTAGTTTCATTTGGTCCCATACGTTTATTTTTGTTTTTATTTCCATTTCTCTAGGAGGTGGCTCAAAAAGGATCTTGCTGTGACTTATGTCAAAGAGTGTTTTGCCTATGTTTTCCTCTAAGAGTTTAAAGTGTCTGGCCTTACATTTCGGTCTTTAATCCATTTTGAGTTTATTTTTGTATATGGTGTTAGGGACTGTTCTAATTTCATTCTTTTAAATGTAGCTGTACAGTTTTGCCAGCACCACTTATTGAAGAGGCTGTCTTTTCTCCATTGTATATTCTTGCCTCCTTTGTCAAAGCTAAGGTGACCATATGTGTGTGGGTTGATCTCTGGGCTTTCTATCCTGTTCCATTGATCTATATTTCTGTAAAGCTGGTTTGGTGGTGCTATATTCTCTTAGTTTTTGCTTTTCTGTAAAGGTTTTAATTTCTCTGTTGAATCTGAATGAGATCCTTGCTGAGTAGAGTAATCTTGATTGTAGATTTTTCCCTTTCATCACTTTAAATATGTCCTGCCTACGCTTTTGGCTTGCAGAGTTTCTGCTGAGAAATCAGCTGTCAACCTTATGGGGATTCCCTTGTATGTTATTTGTTGCTTTTCCCTTGCTGCTTTTAATATTTTTTCTTTGTATTTATTTTTTTTAGTTTGATTAAAGATCCTTGCTGAGTAGAGTAATCTTGATTGTAGATTTTTCCCTTTCATCACTTTAAATATGTCCTGCCTATGCTTTTGGCTTGCAGAGTTTCTGCTGAGAAATCAGCTGTCAACCTTGTGGGGATTCCCTTGTATGTTATTTGTTGCTTTTCCCTTGCTGCTTTTAATATTTTTTCTTTGTATTTATTTTTTTTAGTTTGATTAATATGAATGTTGCTGCATTTCATATTGTCCCAGAAGTCTCTGAGAGTGTCCTCAGTTCTTTTTATTCTTTTTTCTTTAAATTGCTCTGCAGTAGTTATTTCCACTGTTTTATCTTCCAGGTCACTTATCTGTTCTTCTCCCTCAGTTATTCTGCTATTCATTCCTTGTCCAATTTTTAAATTTCATTTATTGTGTTGTTCATCATTGTTTGTTTGCTCTGTAGTTCTTCTAGGTCCTTGTTAAACGTTTTTTTGTATTTTTTCCAGTATATTTCCAAGATTTTTGATCATCTTTACTGTCATTTCTCTGAGTTCTTTTTCAGGTAGACTGCCTGTTTCCTCTTTGTTTGGTCTGGTGTTTTTTTACCTTGCTCCTTCATCTGCTGCGTATTTCTCTGTCTTCTCATTTTGCTTAAGTTACTGTTTGGGGTCTCCTTTTCGCAGGCTGCAGGTTTGTAGTTTCCGATGTTTTTGGTGTCTGCCCCCAGTGGGTAAAGTTGGTTCAGTGGGTTGTGTAGGCTTGCTGGTGGAGGGGACTGGTGCCTGTGTTCTGGTGGATGGGGCTGGATCTTGTCTTTCTGGTGGGCAGGACCGCATCTGGTGGTGTGTTTTGGTGTGTCTGTGACCTTATTATGATTTTAGGCAGCCTCTCTGCTAATGGGTGGGGTTGTGTTCCTGTCCTGCTAGTTATTTGGCATGGGGTGTACAGCACTGTAGCTTGCTGGTCGTTGAGTGGAGCTGGGTCTTAGTGTTGAGTTGGAGATCTCTGGGAGAGCTTTCGCTGTTTGATATTACTTGGAGCCTGGAGGCCTCTGGTGGACCAGTGTCCTGAACTTGGCTCTCCCACCTCAGAGGCTCAGACTTGACACATGACCAAGCACCAAGACCCTGTCAGCCACACGGCTAAGTATCAACTAAATCAGATATGGTTGAGCCTCAAGGTATGATTCATCCCGGGAAAAATGACTCTCCAGCTGTGAACCACTATATTGTTTCTCTGTCTTGTATCTCTTGCCTCTCTGAGCCACAACATTCCATGGAATCCAGAATTATATTATCGCAACCCAACTTCCTTTTGTTCAAGTGGAACGCATTGCAGTTCTCAGACGTCACCTTTCCTTTGCTCTTTACTGTCAGGGTGATGTACTGGAAGTCGTTATTTCTTTCAGCTTGGGCCTCACGGTGCCTCATTCTCCATCTAGCCTGTTCTCACACCTTTCTCATCACCTGCAGAGGCCTCTTTCTTTTTCTTTGTGTTATTTTTTTTAGTTTGATTAATATGAATGTTGCTGCATTTCATATTGTCCCAGAAGTCTCTGAGAGTGTCCTCAGTTCTTTTTATTCTTTTTTCTTTAAATTGCTCTGCAGTAGTTATTTCCACTGTTTTATCTTCCAGCCTTGTCTTGTTCCTGATCTTGGGGAACTGGTTTCAGTTTTTCACCATTGAGAAGGATGTTGGCTATGGGTTTGTCATATATGGCCTTTATTATGTTGAGGTAGGTTTCCTCTATGCCTACTTTCTGGAGGGTTTTTATCATAAATGGGTCTTGAATTTTGTCAAAAGCTTTTTCTGCATCTATTGAGATGATCATATGGTTTTTCTCCTTCAATATTTTAATATGGTGTATCACGTTGATTGATTTGCATATATTGAAGAATCCTTGCATTCCTGGGATAAACCCCACTTGATCATGGTGTATGATCCTTTTAATGTGCTTCTGGATTCTGTTTCCTAATTATTTTGTTGAGGATTTTTGCATCTATGTTCATCAGTGATATTGGCCTGTTGTTTTCTTTTCTTGTGACGTCTTTGTCTGCTTTTGGTATCAGGGTGATGGTGGCCTCATAGAATGAGTTTGGGAGTGTTCCTCCCTCTGCTATACTTTGGAAGAGTTTGAGAAGGATAGGTGTTAGCTCTTCTCTAAAT
>NC_041220.1:63130953-63132719 GCF_002837175.3 Physeter macrocephalus
TTTGCTCTTTAGTTCTTCTAGGTCCTTGTTAAACGTTTTTTTGTATTTTTTCCAGTATATTTCCAAGATTTTTGATCATCTTTACTGTCATTTCTCTGAGTTCTTTTTCAGGTAGACTGCCTGTTTCCTCTTTGTTTGGTCTGGTGTTTTTTTACCTTGCTCCTTCATCTGCTGCGTATTTCTCTGTCTTCTCATTTTGCTTAAGTTACTGTTTGGGGTCTCCTTTTCGCAGGCTGCAGGTTTGTAGTTTCCGATGTTTTTGGTGTCTGCCCCCAGTGGGTAAAGTTGGTTCAGTGGGTTGTGTAGGCTTGCTGGTGGAGGGGACTGGTGCCTGTGTTCTGGTGGATGGGGCTGGATCTTGTCTTTCTGGTGGGCAGGACCGCATCTGGTGGTGTGTTTTGGTGTGTCTGTGACCTTATTATGATTTTAGGCAGCCTCTCTGCTAATGGGTGGGGTTGTGTTCCTGTCCTGCTAGTTATTTGGCATGGGGTGTACAGCACTGTAGCTTGCTGGTCGTTGAGTGGAGCTGGGTCTTAGTGTTGAGTTGGAGATCTCTGGGAGAGCTTTCGCTGTTTGATATTACTTGGGGCCAGGATGTCTCTGGTGGACCAATGTCCTGAACTTGGATCTCCCACCTCAGAAGCTCAGGCCTGACACCTGGCCAGAGCACCAAGACCCTGTCAGCCACACAGCTCAGAAGAAAAGGGAGAAAAAAAAAAGAAAGAAAAAAAACACAATAAATCAAATTATTAAAATAAAAAAATATTAAAAATAAAAAATAAAAATAAGAAAGAAAGAAGGGAGCGACCAAACCAATAAACAAATCCACCAATGATAACAAGCACTAAAAACTATACTAAAAAACAACAACAACAAAACGGACAGACAGAACCCTAGGATAAATGGTAAAAGCAAAGCTATACAGACAAAATCACACAAAGAAGCATACACATACACACTCACAAAAAGAGAGAAAGCAAAATAATATATATGTATGTATATATAAAAATATAAAATAAAGGAAGCAAGTAACCAAACAATAAACAAATCTACCAATGATAATAAGCTAAACATAAAAACAGAAACAAATTAGATGCAGAAAGCAAAACCCACATCTACAGTTGCTCCCAAAGTCCACCGCCTCAAGGTTAGGTTGTTTATTTGAGATGTTTCTTGTCTCTTGAGGTAGGATTGTATTGCTATAAACTTTCCTCTTAGAACTTCTTTTCCTGCATCTGTAGGTTTTGGGTTGTCATGTTTTCATTTTCGTTTGTTTCTAAGTATTTTTTGATTTCCTCTTTGATTTCTTCAGTGATCTCTTGGTTATTTAGTAGCAAATTGTTTAGCCTCCATGTGTTTGTATTTTTTACAGTTTTTTTCCTGTAATTGGTATCTAGTCTCATAGTGTTGTGGTCAGGAAAGATACTTGATAGAATTTTAGTTTTCTTTAATTTACCAAGGCTTGATTTGTGACGCAGGATATGATCTATCCTGAACAATGTTCCATGAGCACTTGAGAATAAAGTGTATTCTGTTGTTTTTGGATGGAATGTCCTATAAATATCAATTAAGTCCATCTTATTTAATGTATCATTTAAAGCTTGTGTTATTTATTTTCATTTTGGATGATCTGTCCATTGGTGAAAGTGAGGTGTTAAAGTGCCCTGCTATGATTGTGTTACTCTTGATTTCCCCTTTTATGGCTGTTAGTATTTGCCTTATGTATTGAGGTACTTCTATGTTGGGTGCATAAGTATTTACATTTG
>NC_041220.1:63133980-63155225 GCF_002837175.3 Physeter macrocephalus
CCACACAGCTCAGAAGAAAAGGGAGAAAAAAAAAAGAAAGAAAAAAAACACAATAAATCAAATTATTAAAATAAAAAAATATTAAAAATAAAAAATAAAAATAAGAAAGAAAGAAGGGAGCGACCAAACCAATAAACAAATCCACCAATGATAACAAGCACTAAAAACTATACTAAAAAACAACAACAACAAAACGGACAGACAGAACCCTAGGATAAATGGTAAAAGCAAAGCTATACAGACAAAATCACACAAAGAAGCATACACATACACACTCACAAAAAGAGAGAAAGCAAAATAATATATATGTATGTATATATAAAAATATAAAATAAAGGAAGCAAGTAACCAAACAATAAACAAATCTACCAATGATAATAAGCTAAACATAAAAACAGAAACAAATTAGATGCAGAAAGCAAAACCCACATCTACAGTTGCTCCCAAAGTCCACCGCCTCAATTTTGGGATGATTCGTTGTCTATTCAGCCATTCCACAGATGCAGGGTACATCAAGTTGATTGTGGAGATTTAATCCGCTGCTCCTGTGGCTGCTGGGAGAAATTTCCCTTTCTCTTTTTTGTTCGCAGAGCTCCTGGGGTTCAGCTTTGGATTTGGCCCTGCCTCTGCATGTAGGTCGCCTGAGGGCATCTGTTCCCCACTCAGACAGGATGGGGTTAAAGTAGCAGGTGATTGGGGGCTCTGGCTTACTCAGGCTG
Organism: Physeter macrocephalus; assembly: GCF_002837175.3. Lineage (NCBI taxonomy): Eukaryota > Metazoa > Chordata > Mammalia > Artiodactyla > Physeteridae > Physeter > Physeter macrocephalus. The sequence continues at coordinate 63,134,700 of NC_041220.1, forward strand.
GAGGGAGGGAGGCATACGGAATGCGGGGTGAACCTGCAGCTGCAGAGGCTGGCTTGACGTTGCAACAGCCTGAGGCACGCCGTGTCTTCTCCTGGGAAAGTCCCTGGATCACGGGACCCTGTGGCCCTGCCTATGCATGTAGGTCGCCTGAGGGCATCTGTTCCCCACTCAGACAGGATGGGGTTAAAGTAGCAGGTGATTGGGGGCTCTGGCTTACTCAGGCTGGAGGGAGGGAGGCATACGGAATGCGGGGTGAACCTGCAGCTGCAGAGGCTGGCTTGACGTTGCAACAGCCTGAGGCACGCCGTGTCTTCTCCTGGGAAAGTCCCTGGATCACGGGACCCTGTCAGCGTCAGGTTGCACAGGGTCCTGGGAGGGGAGGTGTGGATAGTGACCTGTGCTTGCACACAGGCTTCTTGGTGGCTGCAGGAGCAACCTTAGTGTTTCATGCCAGTCTCTGGTGTCTGCGCTGATAGCTGTGGCTCGCGCCCATCTCTGGAGCTTGTGTAGGCGGTGCTCTGAATCCCCTCTCCTTGTGCTCCCGAAACAATGTTCTCTCGCCTGTTAGGAAGTTCCAGACTTTTTACTGGGCTTGCTCCTGGCTAGCTGTGGTGCACTAACCCCCTTCAGCCTGTCTTCACACGGCCAACCCCAGTCTTCTCCTTGGGATCTGATCTCCGAAGCTGGAGCCCCAGCTCCCAGCCCCCGCCCACCCCGGCGGGTGAGCAGACAAGCCTCTCAGGCTGATGGGTGCTGCTCAGCACCAATCCTCTGTGCAGGAATCTCTTCACTTTGCCCTCTGCACCCCTGTTGCTGTGCTGTCCTTCATGGCTCTGAAACTTCCCCCACTGCCCAACTCTCTCTCCGCCAGTGAAGGGTCTTCCTAGTGTGCGGAAACTTTTCTTCCTTCACAGCTCCCTCCCAGAGGTGCAGGTCCTGTCCCTATTCTTTTGTGTCTTTTTCTTTTTTCTTTTGCCCTACCCAGGCACGTGGGGAGTTTCTTGCCTTTTGGGAAGTCTGAAGTCTTCTGTCAGCATTCGGTAGGTGCTCTATAGGAGTTGTTACACATGTAGATGTATTTTTGATATATGTGTGGGGAGGAAGGTGATCTCCATGTCTTACTCCTCCACCATCTTGAAGGTCCTCCCCTAAATCAGTTTTGAACATTCTATTTCAGGACAAGTTTTCCCTGGTCAGTAATGGATTTTTTTTAGACTCTTTCCACATGCAACCAAAGTAGCAGCTGTAGTCAAAAATTTTCTGGAGTGTGCCTTAAAAAATGTCTTTATAAGCCATTTGTGCAGTCACTTAATAAATATGATTTAAAATAGGGAAATAAAAAAAATAAAAATAAAATAGGGAAATATTGTAGACATCCTGATTCACCAGAGATAGAGTGGAAAAAGCCAATCAAAACTTAGTTTTATTACCTACCAAAAAAGAAAAGAAAAAAAAGACTAATGCCATATATTGGAAATCATTTTCTCTGAAAAAGAAACTTGAGACTTCTAAGTATTGTTCTTTAATCAAGGTAAATATTATGGACTGAAAAAAATTCATATCTTCTTTGCTTCAGTAGAACCCACTAAGAACATTTTTCAGCCTATTAATAAAAAATTATTTTTATTAGTAATATATAGATAAAATTTATTGTGAACTTAGTCTATTTTAGGTACCATGTTAGCTATGTTATATATTTTATGTTGATATTTTCAAATCAATGAAACAGATTAGGTATATTTTCCCTTATAGGACTTTAAGAAGTAACTTTTTCTAGGTTGTAAGATACTGAGCCAGAGGACCTGAATCCAAATCTGTTTGATATAATCATAGAGACTACAGGTAGGAAAGTCCATGAACTTCCAAACAGTAATAAACATTCCAGTCTCATAAGTAAACTCAAATTCTCTCTAATTTCACACATATACATACATACACACAAAAAACACAAAATAATAATTAAAGGAAATGAAGAGGCTAAAACCTATCTTACTGATTTAACTGGCTTTAGCTCCAGCTTGTTTTGCCAAAAGGTTAGATGAAAAAAACTTAATCAGTAGTCAATCTGAGAAAGAAATGGAATATTTTATTTGAGCCAAACTGAGGACTATAACCTGGGAGACAGTCTCTCAGAGAGCTCTGAGAACTGCTGTGAAGAGGGAAAGGTGGAGGCCAGTATCTATGTGATCTTAGTAAAGGGGGTACGTGCAGTCGAGCACACACCTTGGTTGAAAGTTGCTTCTAGTCATGAGGAACAGAAATCTTAGTTAATGGCTCTAGTGCTTTTCTAAGTATGGGAAAGTGCAAGAGTACAGGTTCACAAAAAATTTCTTCTGAAAATGTCTATCTGAAGGTCTGTTCTGCCAGTTTCTTCAGAGCACAGAGTGCTTCATCCTGACCTTCACCTGAATACCTTTCAGGGTGTACTGTGGGTCAGTGACTGTAGTGGCTAGTGATTTGATTCTTGTAGAATTGGATAGTGGACATTATTCTTTATCTTATAATTCTTTACAATTTGGTCTTAATTTTGACCAGGGTTTGGGAGCATTTCATGACCATTTTGTCCCATGGTGCTAGGAATGCTCATTCCCAGATCAGTTGAAGATTTAATTGACAGGACACTCAATGTGTTTTACTGGACTAGGCCCTGTTAACAGTAGCCAAAACCTCTGGACTACCTGTCTTCCTAGTCTGTTATGGTCCAGGAAATGGTTCCCTTTTGTTGCCTCTTCCCATGTCTAGAGTTATACTTTTACAATCAATTATCTTATAGGACTATATATTTGATCAATTGTTTCAAGTCAGCTATCATCATTCATTTTATCTGAGGCCCAGTCACATATCTGGTAATGCAAGAAACAGTAATCTTATAAAATAGGCAGAATACAAGAAATATAAGTAGTGACATTATAAGGTCATAAGTAAGTATTTAAGCTAAGAACTTCCATTAGGTGTGGCCCAGCATCTCCCCAGGTCATCTGACTAATCTCTTGTGCACCAAATGCTATCTTTAAGGGAAATGATATACTGGTATTTTACATAAAGTTCACCAAAGATGTTTGCATGTTAAAAGACCCCTTAGAGGACTGAGAAAGGAATGTTATCTCCTAAGGAGTTACATGGCTGGTGCCAGAAGAAGAAAATCGATCTTTATGGTTGAGCAGGTATTTCTGCCATTGAGGAGGTCTGGTTAATTCATAATGCAGATGAACAAAGCACACTAGAAGGAAGGGAGGAGGCCAATGGGCAGAGAAAAAGTTTTCTGTTTAAATTTTTCTTGTCTTGCCTTAAAATGTGCATTTTTATTTCATCAGATGGATATTTGGAAATCTTTGTCAGGGGTGCAGAATTTAATGTTAAGGTGAAAGTTGAATAAAATTAGCTGAGTGTGGAAGGAACTAATTAATATTTTCCTTAAAAAATTAAAAAGGTACAGTTGGCCTTTGAACAATGTGGGTTTGAACTGCACAGGTCCACTTACATGCAGAATTTTTTCAACAAACCCCTACTACAGTACTACATGAGCCAAGGTTGGTTGACTCCAAGGATGTGAAACTGCAGATATGGAGGAGTGGCAGATAGGGAGGGCTGACTGTAAAGTTATACTTTGATTTTCGACCATGTGGAGGATGGGCACCCCTAACCCCCACTTTGTTTGAGGGACCAACTGTATATGACTTTCTGTGAAATTAGTGCATTGTGTTTCTGTATTTCAGAATAACACTCTTTTGAGCAAGCTCATATATTACATTGTCACACAATTTCCAAAGTCATCCCACAGAATGTGCATTTGGGTCAATGAAAATCCCCACTATTAATTTAGTCAGCAATTAAAGGACAAATCTGTAAATCCAAATTTTAATATAACAGTGTTAACTACTCATTAAGCAGCAGTTGATCAATAACAATTTCCATTCAAATGTAAGACATTAGCTCAATTTCTTTTTAGTTCTCAATTTTTACTATGAATTATATTCAAAATGCTTGATGTTTCTCCTGAGCTCATATCAATTTAAATTTCTATTATAAATGCCTTCTGTGCACTTGAAATAGAGCAAAGTACTTTTCTTTCAAATATTCTTTGTGTGTAATGGTAGATAATATTTAACTGAAAGTGAATTTTTATTATCTTGACCACTGATTGCTTTTGAGTCTATGCCTGAGGGTTTCCTCTACTCCACATTCACCCCAGTGGTTAAAATTTATTAAAGTCAGGATGATGAAAGGAGAAAAATGGAGATATATGCAGAAAAACTTAACACTCGATTTCACTGTCAATTTTATTATTTTAATTTTATTTTTAAAAATTAATGTATTTATTATAAAAGTTTGGAAAAACACCTAATGTGTGTGTGTGTGTGTATTGTGTGTGTGTATATATAAAATCATTTATATCTTTGACAGAAATAATTATTAATAATTCAATGGTTGCTAACTTCCATTTTTCTCTTAATCACATATACAGATCATTTTTACAAAAACATAAATATAGATCACAGTTATTAATTGGTGAGAACTTTATTTTTTCTTATCTCCTCCATGTCTTTTCTGGTTGGAAACAAAAGTGTACCCCTTTGAACCAACAAGTACTGTTTGCCAAATAATTTTGGTTCTCCTCACTTCTGAGCATTTGGGAGTATTTCACTTTCTGTTTATCTTTAGTCAGAAGGGATCGTATTTGAGAAAGTTCTGAGCAATTAGTTATGATCAGAAATGATGTATATCATTATAAAACCAGATCATTTATTTGTAAATTAGCGACCCTGCACAGAGTTATGTTCCCAACCACCACAGCAAACAGCATTTAAATTAATGTTTCACTGATTTGAATCTGTCATCAATTAGATGAACAAAGTCCCCTTCTGACCTGAAAATGACATATAACATGATCAAAAAATAAGCCTGTGTTATTTAATCCATTAGGATTTTTAGGTTTGTTATCATAGCATAACTTAGCATATCATGACTAATACAATCCCAATTCTCATCTGTTGCCAAATGACTTCAACTTATCTTCATGCAAGGAGAAAATCTAAACCAAAGACTATAGAAAATAATGAGACAATTGGGTCAAAATGTGCAAATTTTGTGAAAATTATTTTTAAGACAATTTTTTCTATAAAAAATATATGCTGTGAGTTAATAACAAATCAAAGTTTCAGTAAGGAGTTTCTCCTTGTTTTATCAGGACTGTAAATGGAGTGATAATATCTCCATAGCAGTGGAAAGTCAAAGAAACCAAGGGCTGTTCTCATGCATATGATAAAATAATAATGTGTTCCTAAATATGTCCCTAAGAACAGGCAGAGTTGTAGGGATAGAAAAAAAATTTTAAGGCCAGAAGATAAATAATATTAATAAACTATTCACAAGACTGATAAAGAAAAAAGAAGGCACTGATTATAAATGTAAGGAAGAAAAAGGGAGATAACCACAGAAACTTTGGGATTTAAATTAATTAAAGCAGTCATTATAAACAATTTTTCTTAATAAATTTAAATAGAAAATTCCCCAAATATGTATAAGGACACGCAAGTTATCAAAACTCACATAAGAAAAAATATAAAAACTGAATTCCTTGGTAATTATTAAAAGAAGAAACCAAAATTAAAAACTTTTCCCAAATAAGATTCAAGGATTATGTTGAGAATTATACCAAACTTTTAAGGAAGAAAAAGTAATCATACACAAAGCTTTTTCTCTGTCATCAAGAATGGGACAAGTGGGAAGAAATCAAGATGGTGATGTAAGAGGATGCAGAACTCACCTCCCCCCAAGGACACACCAAAAACACATCTATCCATATGTGGAAAAATTCTCACTGAAAACTGAAGACTGACAGAAAGACTCCTGTACAACCAAGGCTGTAAGAAAAATCCACATGGTACCAGGTAGAAAGTTAAGAGAAGAATTGGGGTCAGGACCTGTGCCCTTGGAAGGGGACACAGATAGGAGGGGAGTTCCCTTAGCTGGTTAGGAAACCAGTAGAACTAGCGAGAAGGCAGTAGGAAACCTATACTCCACTTGTGAAGAGCATGAACACACGTTTACTCCAGAAACAAGGCAGAAGAAACAAATTGAGACTGCACAAAACTCTGGCTGGTTTCCCACAACTGCTCCTGTGTGTGCTCCAGCCTGAGCTAAGTGCCAGCTCCATCCCACTAGCTTCATTATACAGCTCCACACTAGTGTGAGGGCTGCTGTGGCCCAGAGGAGCGCTCAGTTGAGAGGGATGATGCCAGCCCAGAGCCAGAATGGAACCCAGGCTATGAATGGAGCAGGGGCAAGCATTACTGAAGCTTACATAAGCAGCACATCAGAAGTGGTCCTGGATTCCACAGCCCACACCCAGACCCATGCCGAGTGCCAGCTCGAGCCCCTCTTGTTCCAGCACTGCTACTCTCTGGGACAAGGGTTCTGGTGCTGGGAACGGGGGGAGTACATACTTAAAGGGAATGGAGCCAGCATGGACCTGACCCTCAGGGCTTCTGCTGCAGCAACTTGTGACCTGATCCCAACTCCGATGGAGTTGTCCACTGATCAGAGAAGCCCCAGCTCACACCTGGCTCTGGCTCTAGCCCCTTCGTCTCTAGCCCCACAACCTCCCAAGGTAATAGCTGCCAGCACACCCTAGAGGAAGACGTGACTCATGCTCACATCAGATCCAGCTCTCCCACCAATGCCAGTGAGCACATGCAGACTGTATAGGGACACTCACACAAGAACACCCCCTTCAAGACCAAAATTGTAACTGTTTTACCTAATTTCATAGAGACGGGAAGTTGTTGCAATTGAAAGAACAAGAGAAAATCCCTGAAAAAATAACTAATGAAACAAATAACTTATCAGATAAGAGTTCAAAGCATTAGTAATAAGAATGCTACCTGAATCAGGGAAATAATAGATGAACACAGACGGAATTTTAACAAGGAACTAGAAAATATAAAAAAGAACCAATCAGATATTAAAATAAAATAACATATGAAAAACACACTAGAAGAAATTAACAGCAGACTAGGTGATACAGAAGAAAGCATAAGTGATCTGGAATATAGAATAATGGAAATCACCCAATCAGAACAGCAAAAAGAAAAGCAAATTATTAAAAAAATGAGAACAGTTTAAGGGACCTCTGAAACAAGATTGTGCATACCAACATTCTTATTACAGGGATCCAAGAAAGAGAAGAGAGACAAAGAGGTAGAAAATATATAAGATGAAATTATGGATGAAAACTTCCTTAACCTGAAGAAGAAAAAAGAGATCCAGGTACAGGAAGCACAGAGGGTCTGAAACAAGATGAATGCAAACAGACTCACATCAAGACATATCATAATTAGAATGGCAAACGTTAAAATAATTCTAAAGGCAGAATGAAAAATAATTATATGCAAGGGAACACCCATAAGGCTATCAGTGATTTTTCTGCAGAAGCTCTCAGAAAGAGAAATCAAGAAAACAATCCTGTTTAATATAACATCAAAAATAATAAAATACCTAGGAATAAACTTAACCAAGGATGTGAAAGACCTATACTCTAAAAACTATAAAACCCTGATGAAGGAAATTGAAGATGATACACAGAAATGGAAATATATCCATGTTCATGGATTGGAAGAATTAATATTGTTAAAACGTCCATAGTGCCCAAAGCAATCTGCAGATTTAATGCAAACTGTATCAAAATATTCATGACACTTTTCACAGAACTAGAAAAAATTTTAAATTTATATGGAAACACAGAAGACCCTGAGTAGCCAAAACAATCTTAAGAAGAACAGAACAGGAGGTATCATGTGCCATGACCTCAAAGGGAACTTGAAGTCAATATTACAAAACTACACTAATCAAAACAGTATGGCACTGGTACAAAACCAAAAATAGAGATCAATGAAACAGGATAGAAAGCCCAGAAATAAACCCATGCACCCATGGTCAATTAATTTATGACAAAGGAGGCAAGAATATACAATAGAGGAAAGACCGTCTCTTCAATAAGTGGTGCTGGGAACACTAGATAGCTACATTTATTTATTTATTTTTAGTAAATTTATTTTTTTAATTTTTGGCTGCGTTGGGCCTTTGCTGCTGCATGTGGGCTTTCTCCAGTTGTGGTGAGTGTGGGCTACTCCTCATTGCAGGGTGTGGGCTTCTCATTGTGGTGGCTTCTCATTGCAGAGCACAGGCTCTAGGTGCACAGGCTTCAGTAGTTGTGGCATGCAGGCTTCAGTATGCGGGGCACAGGCTTAGTTGCTCCATGGCATGTGGGATCTTCCTGGACCAGGGCTCGAACCCGAGTCCCCTGCGTCGGCAGGCAGATTCTTAACCACTGCACCATCAGGGAAGACCGACAGCTACATTTAAAAGAATGAAATTAGAACACTTTCTCACCATATACAAAAATAAACTTAACGAACCCGAGTCCCCTGCATCGGCAGGCAGATTCTTAACCACTGCACCATCAGGGAAGACCGACAGCTACATTTAAAAGAATGAAATTAGAACACTTTCTCACCATATACAAAAATAAACTTAAAATGGATTAAAGACCTAAATGTAAGGCTGAAACTATAAAAATCCTAGAAGAAAACATAGGTAGAATATTCCTTGACATAAATCACAGCAATATTTTTTTGGATCTGTCTCCTAAGACAATGGAAACACAAGCAAAAATAAACAAATGGGACCCAATTAAAAGTTTTTGCACAGCAAAGGAAACCATTGACAAAATGAAAAGACAACCTACTGAATGGGAGAAAAACATTTGAAAATGATATGACCAATAAGGGATTAATATCCAAAATATATATAAACAGCACATACAATTCAATATCAAAAAAACAACCTGATTAAAAACTAGGCAGAAGACCTGAATAAACATTTCTCTAAAGAAGACATACAGATGGCCAACAGGCACATGAAAAATGCTCCATTGCTAATTATTAAATAAATGCAAATCAAAACCACAATGAGACCATTTCACAGCTGTCAGAGGACTATCATCAAAAAGTCTACAACTAACAAATATTGGTGATGATGTGGAGAAAAGGAAACCTTGGTACACTGTTGGTAGAAAACAGTATGAAGGTCCCTGAAAAAACTAAAAACACAACTATGTGATTCAGCAATTCCACCTTTGGGAGTATATCCAAAGAAAATAAAAACACTAATTCAAAAAGATACATGCACCCCAATGTTCATAGCAGTATCATTTAGGAAGCAACCTGTGTCCATCAATAGATGAACAAATAAAGAAGATGTGGAATGCATATATATACATATATATGATATACACACATGTATATAATATACACAGTGGAGTATTACTCAGCCATAAAAGAAGGATATTCTGCTATTTGCAACAACGTGGATGGACCTAGAGGGTATTATGCTTAGTGAAACAAGTCAGAGAAAGACAAATACTGTATTTTATCAATTGTCAGTGGAATCTAAAAAAATAAATAATATAACAAAACAGAAACAGACTCACAGATATAGAAAACAAACTAGTGGTTAGCAGTGGGATGAGGGGAGATAGAGGGGATATCAGATAAGCATACGGGATTAAGAGATACAAACTTAAGTGGAATCTAAAAAAATAAATAAATGAATATAACAAAACAGAAACAGACTCACAGATATAGAAAACAAACTAGTGGTTAGCAGTGGGATGAGGGGAGATAGAGGGGATATCAGATAAGCATACGGGATTAAGAGATACAAACTACCATGTATAAAATAAGTAACAAGAATATATTGTATATTACAGGGAAACATAGCCATTATTTTGTAATAACTTTAAATGGGTTACAATCTATAAAAATATTGAATCACTATGTCACATACCTGAAGCCAATATAATATTGTAAACCAACTATACTTCAATTAAAAAAAAAATGGGAGATGAGTGCTTCCTATAACCATTTCTGTTAAATAATTGTACTGAAGGTTTAACCAGTGCAATAAATCAAGAAATTGAAACAAAAGGAATAATACATAAAAGTACAAAATAAACTTAGTGGTCAAATATATAATTTTGTACATAAAAACATAAGTATCTACATATGAATTATTATGTATGCATTCTTAGAATGTCTTTAACAAGGATACTTTTTACAGGTCAACATGCAAAAAAATCCATCATACTTTGACATGTCAGCAACAAATGTTTAGAAAACAACACTATTACAATATCTTAAATATCAGTTTCTTACTATTTGAGAGAAAGATGACCTATGTAAATTAAGGAATGTTTATGGATTAGAACATTCAGTAGTCTAAATATATTTATCTCTGGAATTTGAGCAATAAATTCACTGTAGCCTCAATCAAAATGCTAGTAGAAGATACAGCAGAATTGGAAAGGGAGTGGCACAAGAAGATTTTGGTAGAATTAGTGTGTGAAGTTAGTGAGTTAAGGAATGTGGACAAATTAGCAAGATATTATGGAAACAAACCAAATAAGAAGACTGCAAAATATTTGAACTCTTACCACTACAAGGGCAGAACTAACAAGAAACACAGTCTATGTTTGATCTAACAGAGAACAACTCAGTAGCCTTGACCATAGAATTAATTTTCATCATAAGTGTAGACTGTAAAAAGCATGTGAAAATGAAAGCATTTGAAACAAGTGCAGTTGTTTAACACTTCCCCCTTGGACAAAGTTCTGGGGAAGTTCATGGGAATGGTTTATGCAATAAAGGATGAGTTAATTAGGAGATATTTAGTTAAGAGTAAAAGGATTAAATTGAGCCTAGGCTCTTGTGAGCTTATTGATTACCAAATATGCAATAGCAAACCCATTTCACCATTTGTGAACTTTAGACATTGATATTGTAGAAAAGAGATTAAATATTTACTTATGCACCTTGCCTCTTCTGTGCTGTCTGATATATAGTTTCATAGAAGGAAACAAAGAGAGCAGATTTAAAATAAAATTTAACTTTAATCATATTAAACAAGTAGTTTTCTAAACTGATAAAACATACTAGTTTTTTTCTTTTATGGCTCATGCTTTTGATGTTGTATCCAAGAAGTGTTGAATGCCAAAGTCAAAAATTTTCTCCTATGTTTCTTAAAACATTTTTCAAAGGTTTCATTTCTACATTTAGGTCTATGATACATTTTGGGTTACTGTTTGTATTTGGTGCTGAGTATCAAAGTCCTTTTTTTTTTTTTTTGCTTATAGATATATAATTTTTCCAACACCATTTGCTGAAAAGAACATTATTTCTCCACAACATTATTTACTCAGTACTTTTGTCAAAAATCAGTTGGCCATATATCTGTGGGTTTGTTTATTCTGTTTTCATTGATAATACTTGTCTTTACACTAATATCACATTTTTTCTATTACTGTAGATTTATATGTTTTGAAATCAGATAGTATTAGTCTTCCAACTTTGTTCTTTTCTCAGAGTTGTTTTGGTCATACTAGGTCCTCTGCATTTCCATATGAATTTTAGAATCAATTTATTTTCTACCAAAAATAGTACTTGCTAGGATTTTTAATTAGGGTTAAGTTGACTTTTTAGATAAATTTAGGGACAATTGACATTTTCACATTATTGACTCATGAACACAGCATATTTCTCCATTTGAGTATTTAAAAATTTTTAAACAATGTATTATAGTTTTCAGTGTGCATATACCATACATCTTTTATCAGATTCCTAAGTATTTAATATTTCTGGATGTTATTGTAAATTATATTTTTCAAATTTCAATTTCCAACTATTTATTAGTGGTACATAGAAATAAACTGGATTTTTGTATGTAATTATTTAACACCTTGTAAACATGCTAATTAGCTTTAGTAGTTTATTTAGATTCCACTGGATTTTGTACACATGCAATCATGTTGTCTGTAAAGAGGGTTTACTTTTTCTTTCCAGTATGAATATCTTGTTTTTTCCTTTGTCTTGCCCGATTGCACTGGCGAGATCTTCCAGTACAATGTTGAATAGAACTTGCCTTGTTCCTTATACTAGGAGGCAAACATTCAGTCAGTATCATTAACTGTTAACATTAAGTGATGGCAGTTTTTCCTGTTGAGAAACTTCCTTTGCATTCCTAGTTTGCTGAGGATTTTTTTTTAAAGATTTTTAAAAAATTGTTTATTTTATTTATTTATTTTTGGCTGTGTTTGGTCCTTGTTGCTGCATGTGGGCTTTCTCTAGTTACAGTGAGTGGGGGCTACTGTTGGTTGAGGTGCACAGGCTTCTCATTGCGGTGGCTTCTCTTGTGGAGCATGGGCTCTAGTGCGTAGGCTCAGTAGTTGTGGCGTACAGGCCTTAGTTGCTCCACGGCATGTGGGATCTTCCAGGACCAGGGCTCGAGCCTTTCCTTCTTTTTTAAAAAGATTTTTTAAAAATTGTTTATTTTATTTATTTATTTTTGGCTGTGTTTGGTCCTTGTTGCTGCATGTGGGCTTTCTCTAGTTACAGTGAGTGGGGGCTACTGTTGGTTGAGGTGCACAGGCTTCTCATTGCGGTGGCTTCTCTTGTGGAGCATGGGCTCTAGTGCGTAGGCTCAGTAGTTGTGGCGTACAGGGCTTAGTTGCTCCACGGCATGTGGGATCTTCCAGGACCAGGGCTCGAGCCTTTCCTTCTTCTGTTAAGATGATTATATGGTTTTCTTTTAAAATTTGTTTATATAGCAAACTACATTGATTTTCAGTGTTAAACCATTCCTTGGATGAGTCCCATATGGGCATTTGGATGTGTTACTTTTTATACATTGATGGGCTGAACTTGTTAAACATTATTAAACATGTTTGCATTTATGGTCATGATAGCTATTACTCTGTAATTTTCTTTTCTTGTAATTACTTTGTCTAATTACTAAAGGTGGCCTCATAGAATGAGTTGGGAAGTGTTATCTCCTCTTAATTTTTTTGGAAGAGTTTTTGTATAATTAGTATTACTTTCTCCTTAAATATCTGGTGGAATTCATGAGTGAATTCATCTGAAGTTTTCTTTATGGAGATGTTTCTAAGTAGAAATTTAATTCCTTTAGAGATATAGGACTATTCAGGTTAACTGTATCTTCTTGTTTAAGCTTTGGTAGTTTATGTCTTTTAAGAAATTTTCCCATTTTATCTAACTGTCAAAAATATTGGCATAAGGTTTTCATAATAATTTCTTGTTATATGTTTCACATCTGTGGAATATATAGTGATCACCTTTCTCATTGATATTGGTGATTTTTGTCTTCTCTCTTCTCCCTTATCACTCTGGTTAGAAGTTTATGAATTTTATTGATCTTTACAAGCCAGCATTTGATTTCATCAAGTTTCTTTATTTTTCCTGTCTTTTAAATTTAATCAGTTACTGCTCTTATTTTCTTTCTTCTGCTTACTTTGGTATGAATTTGCTTTTTTTCCCCAAGGTTTTTTAAGAAAGAAGTGTTTACCATTGATTTTTAGATCTTTCTCTTTTCTTCTAATAATAAAAGCACTTAATGCAATAATTTTTCCCTCTGAACACTGCTTTTGGAGCACCTGCCAACTTTTGTTAGACTTAAAAAAAAAACTTAGGTCTGCCTAAAATATATTTTATTTTCTCCTCTGATTTCTTTTTTGACTTGTGGGTTATTTAGAAGTGTTTTTTGTTTAATTTCTAAATAATGGGTAATTTTCCGAATATCTTTTTAAAAATTAATTCTGCTATGTTTATGACAATTATTTTATGATTTCAATACTTAGAAATTTATTGAATTATTTTATAGCTTAGAATATGTTTTATCTTAGTAAATGTTTTGTGTATAGCTGAAAATAATGCATATTCTGTTCTTGTTGGACTGAGTGTTCTTTGATCCTCAATTGGATCCAGCTAGTTGTTAGTACTGTTCATGAAAATAAAATGAGAAATTCTACTGTCATTCTTATGTTTGTTTTTCTGTACCTAATACATTGTTTTCCTTTGGCTGCTTTTAAGATGTTTGAATTTTTACTGTTTTCCAGCAATCTGTGATGAGCCTTAGTGTGATTTTCTTTACATTTATTCTGCTTGTGGTTTGTTGACCATTTTAGGCCTGTGGGTTTATCCTTTTCAGAGTTTGGAACAGGTTTTTGAAATTTTTCAAATATTTGTCCTGTCTCTCCACCTTCTCTCCTCCTGGGATCCCATTTATCTGTTCGATATTGTCAAACATGTCACTAAACTCTGTTCATTTTCTCTTTTTTCTCATTGTGCTATATTTTTGATGGTTTTTGTTGTTATACATTCAAGTTCAGTGATATTTTATTTTCCCTTTTCTAATATGTTGTTAATCCCATATATTTCTTATTTAAGATATATTTTATATCTTGGAATTCTTTTTGTGTCTTTTAAAAAATATATTTTTCATTTCTTTATTTAACATGTTCATAATTTCTTCCACCTTCCTAAATATAGGAATTGTATTTTTCAAAGGATTCTTCAATGTTCTTCTTATTCTTTTTTCTTTTCCTTTGTTTATCATTAAGGATAAATATCAATTCAAAGATTAGGATAGAGTTGAAAGTCAAGGCTCATTCTCATCGCTTCTATTCTAAATCTTTTTTTTTTTGTATTACTGATAATGGTTTTATTTTTTTTAACTGTGAAAAAAGAAATAATATGAGATACACCCTCCAATAAATTTTTAAGTCTACAGTACAGTATTATTTAACTATAAGCACAACGTTGTACAGCAGATCTCTAGAACCATTTCATCTTGCATAACTGAAATTTTATATGCACTGAACAGCAACTTTTCACTTCTCCCTCTCCCAACCCCTGGCATCCAGCATTGTACTTTTTACTTCTATGAGTTTGACCATTTTAACTACCTCCTATAAGTGGATTATGTAGTATTTGTCTTTCTGGGACTGGCTTATTTCACTTAGCATACTGTCCTCAAGTTTCATCCACATTGTTGAATATGACATGATTTCCTTTATAAGACTGAAGAATATTCCATTGTATCTATATACCACATTTTCTTTATCCATTCATCTGTCAATGGACATTTAGGTTGCTTCCATATCTTGACTGTTGTAAATAATACTTCAATAAACACAGGAGTGCAAATATCTTTTTGAGATCCTGATTTAAATTCTTTTGTATAAATACCCAGAGTTAGGATTGCTGGCTTATACAATAATTCACTTATACAATAATTCTATTTTTAATTTTTGAGGAACCTCCGTACTCTTTTCCATAGCAACTGAACCATTTTGCATTCCCACCAACAATGCACAAGGGTTCCAATTTCTCCCAATGTTTGCCATATTAAATTCACTTATTTAATTCTTTTGATATTGGCTATCCTAACTTTTGCAAATATTTACTTTCATTCTGTCAGTTGCCTTTTCATTGTGTTGATTGTTTGCTGTACAGCTTTTTGAGACAAAATAACCATTTTACCTCACAGATTCCCATGCAAAGAATCATCACCTATTGTATATTTTTATTTTCAAGAAACAAAGAACACAAATGTGACAATAAGAACAAAAAATCTGTAAGGATCATCAATGTTCTTTGGTCAACAACAGTAACAAACCAGCACTAAGTGTTGTGTGGTGTTAGTCTGAAAATTATTTGTTCCCAGTTCATGGCAATATAAGTGTAGAAATGGAACATAAGCATTTAGAAACTTGTAAAGAAACTTGACTTTGTTGTGACATAAAAGCATGTGTTTTTTTTCCTAGAAATTTGTTTTTTTTAATTTATTTTATTTTATTTTTTTGCGGTACGCGGGCCTCTCACTGTTGTGGCCTCTCCCGTTGCGGAGCACAGGCTCCGGACGCGCAGGCTCAGCGTTTACTTTCATTCTGTCAGTTGCCTTTTCATTGTGTTGATTGTTTGCTGTACAGCTGTTTGAGACAAAATAACCATTTTACCTCACAGATTCCCATGCAAAGAATCATCACCTATTGTATATTTTTATTTTCAAGAAACAAAGAACACAAATGTGACAATAAGAACAAAAAATCTGTAAGGATCATCTAGTTTCTTTGGTCAACAACAGTAACAAACCAGCATTAAGTGTTGTGTGGTGTTAGTCTGAAAATTATTTGTTCCCAGTTCATGGCAATATAAGTGTAGAAGTGGAACATAAGCATTTAGAAACTTGTAAAGAAACTTGACTTTGTTGTGACATAAAAGCATGTGTTTTTTTTTCCTAGAAATTTGTTTTTATTGTGTTTTACAAAGGTGTTCTTGAGAGATTACAAATTAAACAAAGAAATTGGTCTTTTTCAGCATAGATAGTTTAAGAAGTACTTATCTCTATCAACAAATGTGGAACTAACAATCTTATTTTGAAATCAATTATAAATAATTTTCTTATTTGCGGAAAATTGTATTACTCTAGTTCAAGAATATGTAATTCTATTCTCAAATCCCATTTTGAGAGAGCACTTTTATCAGAGCAATTCTCCTTTTATCCACAGAGATGTTTAAATTCTAGGAGTTCTGGTGATATGGCCAACATTTTATATTTAAATATTCATATTTAACTTAACAACTGTGATTATAATATTAAAGACTTAAATGCCTATGATTAAACAAGGAATCTAAAACTCTAAAATCATGAAGTTTCCTTTTTTTCACTGAATTGTTTGGGCAAAATTCTTGAAAAACGTAATCATATTGTCTCATCTTTAGGACACATTTTCTTTTCCATTTTTAAATTTCTGATATAAGGATATATCCTTTGTTTTATATTAAAGAAAAGTCTCCAGACATTTGGCAGAAGAGTTCATTGTGACATAGTTGTCATTGTTTGCATAATATGAACCAATGTTATCTTAGTTACCTGTATTAAATTTGTCATATTTTTCTTAAATGTGACACCCTAATTTGTACTTGAAATGTCTTTAAAATTAGTCTCTGATGTAGAGAGATGAAAAAATTCTGTGTATGAAAATATTACTTGTTACAGAAAGTACAATTAAAGACAGTGAAACTTGTTAACTCTATCAGAAAAAAAAAAAAATCCCAGGATTTTCTATGGTGAATTGTTCAATATGCCTTGAAGCTATGCTATCAGCTTGACTAGTACTAAAAATGGAGCACAGCTTACAAAAGCAGTATTTCAAAATTTTATTCAGAGTAATTGATTGGAACTGTGGTACTTTAAGTAGCCAGTCCACTACTGGTTGTTACTGGTTTCAAAATTATAAGGAGCTTGCACTGGAATGTAAATCAAAACACTGTTTGGTTCATCAGGAAAGCTTTGCTATGTAAAAACAGTGTGCTTAAGGATGTAGATGATTTACTCTCTGACACAGTTTATTAATTCCTTATGGGCTGATCAAACTTTAAAAAGGATGGGCTTAGATTCTTGTATCTGTTAGGAATGTTTTCAACTCTAACATACTGATTAATATGTCTCCTCAGGCAAGGGAAACAAAAGCAAAAATAAACAAATGGGATTACATCGAACTAAAAAAGCTTTTGCATAGAGAAGGAAACTATCAATAAAATGAACAGACTGCCTACTTAATCGGAGAAGATATTTGCAAGTGATATATCCAGTAAGGGGTTAATATCCAAAATATACAAAGAACTCACATGACTCAACATCAAAGAAACAGCCTTATTTTTTAAAAAATGGACAGAAGATCTGAATACATTTCTCCAAAGACATATAATTAGCCAACAGACACATAAAAAGATGCTCAATGGAACTAATCAGGGAAATGCAAATCAAGAACACAATGAGCTTTCACCTCACACCTGTCAGAACAGCTATTATAAAAAAGTCAACAAATAACAAGTGTTGGTGAGGATGTGGACAAAAGGGAACCCTCACACACTGTTGGTGGGAATGTAAATTGGTGCAGCTGCTATGGAAAACAGTATGAGATTCCTCAAAAAATTGAAAATAGGACTATCATATGATAGTACCTGAAGAAAACAAAAACACTAATTAGAAAAGATACATGCACCTCTATGATGACTGCAGCATTATTTACAATAGCCAGGATATGGAAGCAACCTAAGTGTCCATCAGTAGATGAATGGATAAAGAAGATGTGGCGTGTGTGTGTGTGTGTGTGTGTGTGTGTGTGTGTGTGTGTGTGTATGGTTGAGTAATATATATATGACTATTTATCAAATAGTCTTTTTAAAAAATCTCCTTTCTGCACATAACAAGAAATCCAGAAGTAGGTAGATAATTGCTTGCTGATATTGGTAGAACTACTCAACAGATTCAGACTCTTTTTTTTTTTCTTCTTTATAATCCTTAGCATGCTGGCCTTTTTCCTCATATTGTCACCTGTGATCATAAGATGTTTATAATCAAGTAAGTAAAATACAGAACCAATTGCCTTTGTCCTTTTTATGAGGAAAGTGAAAGTTTTTCTTTTTTTCCCAGAATACACCTATAAATATTATCTTAACTCTCATTGGACAGAACCTTGAAACGTGACATACTTAGCTGCAAGAATACATGAGAAATCTAATATGGGGCAGACATAGTGTTTTCAGGATTGGTATAATATAATGGATAAATTAGGTTATGCTGAATTAGCATACAACCCCAAACTCTCAATGGCTTGATATAAGTTTATTTGTTGCTTACACAAAATTTGTGGGTCCATATGATTACTCAGTGTAGCTCTCTTCCATGTGGTGACTTCATAATCCAGGCTGGTCTGATTTTATGGCTAATGGCCAGAGGGTAATGCTCTAGCGTGCTTATGCTCTCCTGCTCTCCGTAGCTGCTTTGTGTGCTTACCAAAGTCAGTGTTTGTATGCAAATCTGTTTACATCACTTATATTTTTACGTATCTGGTAATTTAGTTAAAATTCTATGTAAAATAATAATATTTTTAAGAAGGGTTGTTTACTGAAACTTGATTGAATGCTTTTGAAAGAAGTGATAAGGGGGAATCACTAAAAATTACTCCAAGTTAGGTATAAGAAACCAAAGAAATCTAGAAGGATTCTGAACTCAGATTATTTCCTAAGTGTCTTTACTTTGTTGCTCCACTTTAAAGAACTGAAATTTGAAATTATAGATAGTATATTGTGGGGGTAAACTACTCAAGAAAGACACATCAACATGTATCTCCAATCAGAGAAATTAAGCTTAAGGAAATGCTGTGGGCTTATATCTAAAGACAAGAGGACCTCTATTTTATTTGTCAAATATTCATCACAATTCAATTCATGCTTTTTAACTTTTCTAATGGAATATTTTCTCTGTTTTTCAGTCTTTGTATTGATTTTGGTTGGTTTCATAGTGGAGTGGAATAGAAATAGTTTTTTCCCACCACTTTTAACTGAATCCCTTGCTGCATTTTAAAGGAATGCAAAAAAACAAAAACAAAAACAAAACAAAACCACAAAAGTCAAACTAACTCTGATACCTGATTTGCTTTCCTCTGAGAGGCAGAGAATTAGAATGAGAATTGAGGTTAAAATCAATTATTGTAGAAATTGGTTGTAAAGAAAATATTATAAAGAAAATTATAATATATAAATTGTGGCTGCCGTTTTCTAATATTGTGATTTTTTTCCTTTTTATCTCTTTGTTCACTTTATTCAACATGTTATCTGAATATTCCAGGCCTTGACTTTTTACCTACAGTCTTGAATTCTTCTGGTCTCTTGGCTATTCTATGACATTTTCAGAATCATTTTGAATTCTATGTACCATCCTCTGAATGCCTATTTCAAGAAAGCTTGCCTTAGGGAATACATAATCAAAACATTGAGATAGATATTAACTGTAAGAATAAACACTTCAAGCTCCTTAATTATTGCATAGAATACCTTTCTAGGTCAAATACCGTATAGTATAGTTGCTTTCTCTCTGCCTGTTTTGTTCACAAATGTGTGCTGTGTTTCTTTGATACCTGCCCTATGCTGCAAGTTCATATTTCTTCATATTTCTCAGCTTTCGATGAGATTGCTTTCTTCAGATATCTCTCACACGAACATTTATCCTTGTTCTATCAAAATTCAATTTGTCAAGTTTTTTTTTTAAACGCTCTTGTTTTCCTATAATCAGACCTCTATTTACTCATTCATTCATTCATTCCTATAGATACCTCAGTGTTCCATGTGAGATCAGGGGATGCTTTAAGACTGGCTTTGAGATAGATGTTTATGGTTCATATCATGTACATTTCTTTCCAGCTTGCAAACACTCTCACATCAACGTTTCATTTACTCTTCACAAGGGGTATTATTATTCCTGTTTTTTTTCCCCATGGGAAACTGAAGACAAGAAAGTAGCAGTCATTTACTCAAGGACATGAAGAGTAAGCAGCAGAATTGGTACTATAAGCTATTCTCCTGGCACCTCCACATTGTCACACCCAAACACCAGACTAACATGAACATAACAAGTCTCTAAAGCCCTGAAGATACTGGGGATGGGGGCACTCATGCACAAGAGGGATAAAGCAAAACTCATCCGGGGGCTTCCCTGGTGGCGCAGTGGTTGAGAATCCACCAGCCAATGCAGGGGACACAGGTTTGTGCCCCGGTCCGGGAAGATCCCACATGCCGCGGAGCGGCTGGGCCCGTGAGCCATGGCCAC
>NC_041220.1:63155286-63174964 GCF_002837175.3 Physeter macrocephalus
CAACGGAAGAGGCCCCAACAGTGAGGGGCCCGCGTACCACAAAAAAAAAAAAAAAAACAAAACAACAAAACACACACAAAAAAAACAAACAAAAAAACTCATCCCAGTGATGCAGTTTGCGTCCTCCATGGCCAACTGCTTGGCCCACTATATGTTGGATACTCTACCTTTTTTTCCCTTATGGACCACTTCCCTCTTATTAAAAGACTCTCCTCTCTTGGTTAATATAGCACAATTTCTCTTGCATCTCTTTCTATATTTTTGTTTTCTATTTTCACTTATTTCCTTCTCTGGCCATTCTTTCCAAGGTTTACCCTTGGTATTATTTTAGGACTTTTCTCACTCTATGCACTCACCTTGGGGAATTGCAAGCTTTCATATATTAATCAATCTTCAAACACAGATAACAGAAACCACTCTAATTTCTTCAGGTGGAAAGAAATATAAGCCAGGGAATTAATTGCTTACAAAATCATTGGATGGTCTGGAGCTGTGCTGTCCAACATGGTAGCCATTAACTGCATGTGGCTATTTAAGTTTAAATTTAAATTAACTATAATTAAATAAAAGCAGTAATTTAGATCCTTACTTGCACTAACCATATTTCAGGTGATCAATAGTCACCTGTGACTAGGGGCTACCATGTTTGACAACACAGATTTATAGAACATTTTCCTCATGACAGAATATTCTATTGGCCTAGATGGTCAAGTTATAGGTTGAACTTGTAGGAATGACTCTCATAACAGCAGGATAGAACTGGTCCATCAAGGGTTACTGCATTTGCCAAGATTAGCAAGCAAGGAAAACAGGAAACCAGTACTACAGATGGTGACTACAGGGTCACGTGGCTTCTGCATAATCTTTCCCAGCGTAATGGATGTCCCATGCCCTAACTCTTGACACCCATTAAGCTAAGGACTAGAAACTGGGACTTCTGCTATAATTGCAATGCAAAAAACCAAATATACCCCAAATTGGGCTTGCCAAGAAACAGCAAAAGTATATCTTCCCCTCATAAGACTGAATTCTGCTTCCAGACCTTCTGAGGATGCATTTGTTCAGCGGAAACTAGGTCATGTGTTGAAACTAAGCTGCAAAGGGATCCATGAAATGTCTTCAGATTTCTAGCCTCTAGCTTAAGGTACACTGCAAGGGTGGTGAATTTAAATTGAATGAGCCAATATTGATCATCTGCTACAATTTCCAGGTCCTCTTATTTGCTGATGCAGAATTTTTATTTTTGGCTGTTTTCTCTCTTATGGACAATAGACACATGTATTTAACTGCCACCCTTATGTCTTCCCCCGGAGATACTACAGGCACCTCATACTCACATGACTCCTCTCTGTCATATGCTATATCTCAGTGAATGATCAAGTATTCAAGCCTGATCCTGGGTTTCAATTTTGTTTTTGCCCTGTCCCTTTCCTTCATACTCCTCGTCTAGTCAGTCAACAGGTCCTGTTGACTCTATCTCCCAAGTTCCTGTAGATCCTTCCACATATATTCATCATCATTGCCCCTGCTCCTGCTGATATATCATCTCCAGTCTCCTCTACTGATTACCTATAATGCACTTGGAATCATTTTAGGTTCTCATAATATACTTCGCCATTTATTCCTCATTGACAGTTCAGTGTTCTTACTCCCCTTTTCAAATGGGGAGTCTGATGCTTAAAGAGAATGATAAATTGTTGAAGGTCACACTACTCAATTGTAAAACAGAATTTAAGCCTTAATCTCATTGGTTTCTAGTCCTATGCTTTTAGGTGATGGTTCACAGGTGAGAGAAGTGGGTCAACCCCTGCTGATATGCTCCCTGAATCATCTGGAGCATTTAAAAATACAGATTCATAGGTTCCACCACAGACACTCTGAATCAGAATGTCTGGTGTTCCTTTCCCAGGGATTAATCTCAACAGGAGATCCATTGTGTAGAGTCCATACTCAGCCTAGTGGTATAGAGTAGGTGAAGAACAGCTGGAGAATCAAAGAATGTTTAGAACAGTGAACAACCAAAGGCTATTGAAAAGGGTATCAATATGTTCTCATCTATAATACAAGAAGGTGAGTGGCAGGGAACTAACACCAGAAGACTATAAGGAAGCTCTGGCCCAAGGCAGGGTAGAAAAGATATTTTGAAGTGATATCTTAATAGAACTTGGAAACCTATTTTATTAACAAAATAATTGGGCCAGAATTAAAATTCTGCAAATCTATATATCTGCAATTCTGTTACCCAATTTTCTGTGTTCTGTGATTCAGATTTCACAATCAGAAGATTGTACTCTCTCATAAACTTATTCCTTCTGTAGCTTCAGTAAATTCTTGATGAAATTTCAATATTAAGTTAATGAAAACCTTATAAAATACATACAACTAAAAATCATCTAGGTCTCTAGCAATGGATATAAAAATTTCGGATTAGGTTTTGTATATGAAGTAGAAAGTTTGTAGAGTTATGCCAAAACCTCCCAGGCACGACTTTGGAAACTGAAACTGACTTATGTAAGCAGATCATTTTAACTGATGATTCAAACCAGACAATTCCCTTGGAATATAAAAATTCACATAATGAAGAGAAGTGGTCTGGCCATACTTGGCAATAAGTTTCTCATTTTCACTATTTTGTTGTTAGCTGACTTAAGAAGCAAAGTGAATTCCTCTAGGAATTGTAGTAAGATTTCATGATTAAGGACACTTGTTGGTCTTCTCAACATTTCCAGATTGAGAATCTTACAAGATTCACTTCCCATACTATTCTATAACTGAAGAAGTGGCTGAAGGTGTGATCAGTTTAGAGCTCCCATTTACTTACAGGCACCCTGAATAAATGGGATTGGAAAGAGAGCAACAGTTACTTGTGGGGAAAAGAAGGGTGGCTCTCAGTAGTTTCTTGTTAATGTTGTGTTCAAAAATGGTTTTTGGTCTTTTTTTTAAAAAAATCTAGTCTACAGCAATCCATTTCTTCTAGTATTTCAGGCTAATTAGGCCCTACTCTTTCTCTCTTAAGTCGAATTCCTCAGTAAATCACGTAGACTCAACCTCCAAAACGTCCAGAATCTGACCATTTCTCACCACTTCCACTGCTACCCCCTTGGCCAACATCATACCTCGTATGTATCATTGCAGTAGCCTCTTCTGTGGAAGGCTGCCCCTTCTGCCTATTTCTAGCTCAGCAGGCAGAGGGTAAAATACGAGTCAAACCATGTCCTAGTCCAGTCTTTTAATGGCTTATAAGGTTTACAGGTGCTGGCCTCTGCTCTGAGTTTATCTCCTATCATTCTCCCCTTGCTCATTCCATTCAAGCCTCATTGGCCTAGCTGTTCCCTCTTTGAGATTCTTACACGGACCCAGAGCACTTTTTCCACACCTCTGCACTTGGCTGGCTCCCTCATCTCCTGCAGTTCTCATATGTAGCCATCTCAACAAGGCTTTCCTTGACCATTCAATTCAGAATTGCAATCCCTTTCCCAGCACTCTCTTTGCTTTTACTTTCTCCGTAGTACTTATCAGCATCTAACATAATGCAGACTTTCTGTGGATTTTATTTGTTGGTTTACTGTCTGTTTTCACAACTAGAATGTAAGCTGTGAGAGTAAGAAGTTTTTCACTTTCATGGTTTTGTTTACTCTTTTATGCCCCAGAATTTAAACCAGTTCCTGTAGAATAGTGAGCACCCAAAACAAACTGAAAAAGACAAAAGGTTTGTTGAATACATTCAAGAAATATAAAAATATAATAAGGATATACTTATTTAGTGGCATTATGGAATAGTTTAAGTGAATGAAAAAATATTAAAAGCAAACACACATATAGGAATGATATATCTTCTATTATCTATCTTCCTTCCTCCGTTCCTTCCTTCCATTCATCTACCACCTACCTACCTGAGGCCCATGGTATAACTGGAAGTAGAGGGTACTGAAGATACAAACCAGACCCTGTACTCCTTTGACACTCTGAATCACCAGGCCATGAACAGTGATGATAATTCAGCTTGGCAGAGTATTGATTTTTTAAAAAATGTGCTCTGCCCTTAATTGTGACTGTAAAGAGGTGGCTGACTGTCTCTCTTTGGGCTGCGACTTACTAGACATTTTATGAATGTTAGTGCTTCTGGTAGATTAATCAAGTTCTTAACCTATGATCTGATTAATCTATTGATACTATGACCCTTATATATATTTTATACTTTATTAAACTTTGGATATATAATCTTTGGTACCATTTTCATTGAATATTAAAATTGAATATTAAAACATACATACTAATGATATGATTTCCCATAGCTTTACCATGTACCTTGAAACATACATACAAGCTATGGGATATGATTTCCCATAGCTTTCCCATAGCTTGTTTGTATAGAGTTTGTTTCCATTAAAATCTGTGTTCTAAGTAGTTAGTAGTAAATACTGTAACTGTAAATATAGTTTGGGGTTATTTTTGTCTTCTCTACAAAATATAGTTGGAAAAAAGTGAATCTCCATTTCTAAGGGGTATCTAACTACTGTCTGTTCTTATTCATGTTACTTGTATCTTTGAAGTCACCAGAAGTTTATGGATTTGTAACTTTGTTCCTTTGACCTTATAGTACTCATAATTTGCTTGTAAACTTATTGGTAAGTTTTCAGTACCATATAATTTTTATCCTAAGCTTCTCTGGAACTCAATCTGATAGGAAATATGTTTTAAATTTTCCTATATTTTTTATTGATATTGATTTATCTCTTAGGTCTATGAATGTGCTCTCTATATCTATCTAAACTTATTTTAGAACAGTTTTTGATTTACAAAAGTTGTGAAGAGAGTACAGAATTCCCATATACCCCACACCCATTTTCCTCTATTATTAACATCTTACATTAATTTCACCATTTTAAATTTGTTACTTTGTCTTATGTATGATATTGATTTATCTCTTAGGTCTATGAATGTACTCTCTATATCTATCTAAACTTATTTTAGAACAGTTTTTGATTTACAAAAAATTGTGAAGAGAGTACAGAATTCCCATATACCCCACACCCATTTTCCTCTATTATTAACATCTTACATTAATTTCACCATTTTAAATTTGTTACTTTGTCTTATGTACTGTTTATAGTCAATTTTTAGAAAAGTTCCTTTTATAGTTGAAAAGAATGTGTATTCTTCAGCTCTTGATGAAATTATATGTATACATACAATGTTAATCATATTTCAAAAATCTTGTTATTAAAACCTATTCTAACAACTATCAATAACTGAAAAGGGTTTATTAAAATCTCCCCAGTTTAATGATAGATTTATTTATTTCTCCTTGCATTCTGTGATTCTGATCTTTTGTCAGTTTTTATAAAATTTTCCATGACTTATTTAGAATAAATTTGATTAGATGCATACAAATTTTAAATAGTTAAACATTCCTGGTCCATAAAATGATTTATCTGTATTAATTAACCACCTTTATCTCTAGTAATACCTTTTGCCTTCAAGACTATTTTGTTTGATATTAATAGAAAATACTAGCATTCTCTCAGACAATATTTGCTTGATTCATCATTTTTCTTTTTTCAAATTTTCTGTTCTATTTTAGATGTTTCTTATTAATAGCATACAGTTTTAACAAATCCAATTTAACAATTTTAACTTGTAATTTGAGTACATATAATTTACATTTATTGTAATTATTGATACATTGGGATTTCAGTATACTTTCAAATTTTGTTTTTTCTTAACTTTTCTATTTCTTCTTTCTTCTTCATCTCCTTTATACATATTACTGTTTATTAATTTTTTGCTATTTTGCTATTTCTGCTATTTTGGACATTATGCACTCTTTCTATTCATTACAGGCTAACCTAGAAATTCTAAAGTAAATCCTTTACTTGCCAAAACTCTAATATTAATACTTTTACTCTATTAAAGAATGAAGGAATCATAGCATATTTAATTCCATTTATTCCTCTACTGACTTGCATAATTATTTTGACTTGTATTTTATTTCAATGTATTTTATAAACCTCCAAATATGTCATCATTATTATTGTTTACAGGCGGTGTCCTCTGAAATTAGCCACACATACCACCATGTTGGAGGCTTTTTATTACTTCCTGTATCTCAGACTTTCCAGTTCGCATTTTTTTCTCTTGCCTGTAGAATCCTCTAGAAGTTACTCTAGACTGTGTTTGCTGGTGGCAAATCCAAATTTTGTTAGAAAAAGTCTTTACTTAACTATTGAAGAATTTTTTTTTTTTTTTGCTATGCATATAATTCTAGGTTGGTAGTTACTTTGTTGCAGCAAATTTGGTGATATAATTTCACTATTTTCAGGTTTCTTTTGTTACTGTTGAGAAGTCAATTGCAATCTATCACATTTTTAAAATTAACTTTTCCTTTATTTTTGCAGCTTTTTTTCTTCATCTTTTGTTTTCTGTAGTTTCACTGTGATGTTTCTATGTTTAAATTTCTTTTTATTTATGTTGTGAGTTCTAGAATCCTGTATTGACATCTTTCATCATTCTAAAAAATTCTCACAATTGCTATCTCCAAATATGTTCTATTTTCTTTCTTCTTTATTTTTCTAGCGTTCAAACTAAAGCATTATAGACCTTCAATTTAATTTTATGTCTCTTACACAGTTTTCTGCATTTTATTTTCTATTGTTCTAGTTCTTAATTTCAAGTTCACTAACTCTCTTCAGTTGTCAAGCCTTGCATTGAGTAATTTCAATCATATTTCTCAGTCCTACAATTTATATTATTTTTCTTAATATTTGTCACTTTAACAAAATTGAAGTGCAGTTGATTTACAATATTGTGTTAGTTTCAGCTGTAAAGCAAAGTGATTCAGTTATATATATATTTTCAGATTATTTTCCATTATAGGTAATTATAAGATATTGAATACAGTTCCCTGTGCTATATAGTAAATCCTTGCTGCTTATCTATTTTATGTACAGTAGCTTTTATCTGTTGATACCATATTCCTAATTTATCCCTCCTCACCTCCCTTTTCCTTTTGGTAACCGTAAATTTGTTTTCTATGTCTGTGTGTCTGTTTCTGTTTTGTAAATAAGTTCATTTGTATCATTTTTTAGATTCTACATGTAATGATATCATATATTTGTCTTTCTCTGACTTACTTCACTTAGTATGATATTCTCTAGGTCCATCCATGTTGCTGCAAATGGCAATATTTCACTCCTTTTATTGGCTGATAATATTCCATTTTGTGTGTATATGTGTGTGTGTATACACATTTTCTTTATCCATTCATCTGTTGATGGAAACTTAGGTTGCTTCTGTGTCTTGGCTATTATAAAATAATGCTGCCATAAACACTGTGGTGCATGTATCTTTTTGAATTATTGTTTTCACTTTTTCTAGACATATACCCAGGAGTGGAATTGCTGGATCATATGGTAGTTCTATTTTTAGGTTTTTAAGGAACCTCCATACTGTTTTCCATAGTGGCTGTACCAATTTACATTCCCACCAACAGTGTATAAGAGTTCCCTTTTCTCCACATCCTCTCCAGCATTTATTATTCTGACAGGTGTGAGGTGGTATCTCATTGTAATTTTGATTTGCATTTCTCTAATAATTAGTGATATTGAGCATCTTTTCTTGTGCCTATTGGGCATCTGTATGTCTTCTTTGGAGAAATGTCAATTTAGGTCTTCTGCCCATTTTTTGATTGGGTTGTTTGAGATTGAGTTGTATGAGCTGTTTGCATTAACTGCTTGTCAGTTGCATCATTTGCAAATATTTTCCTCCGATTCCGTACATTCTTTTTTCATTTTGTTGATGGCTTCCTTTGCTGTGCAAAAGCTTTTAAGCTTGATTAGGTCCTATTTGTTTATTTTTGTTATTCTTTTGCCTTGGAAGACTAAGAATATATTGCTATGATTTATGTCCAAGAATGTTTTGCCTTTGTTCTCTTGCAGGAGTTTTATGGTGTCATGTGTTATATATAGGCCTTTAAACCATCTTGAGTTTATTTTTGTATATGGTGTGAGGGAGTACTCTAATTTCATTAATTTACATGTTGCTGTCCAGCTTTTCCAACACCACTTGCTGAAGAGACTGTCTTTTCTCCACTGCATATTCTTGCTTCCTTTGTTGAAGATTAATTGACCATAGGTGTTTGGGTTTATTTCTGGGCTCTCTATTCTGTTCCATTGATCAATATGGCTGTTTCTGTACTAGTACCACTAATTCTCTTCGGTTGTTAAAACTTGCATTGAGTAATTAATTTAATCACTGTAGTCCTCAGTCCTATAATTTGTATTATTTTTCTTAATATTTGTCATTTTTTATATTTTCTAATTTCCTGCCAAACTGTTATATCTCTGGTTTCTTTTCTGATGTCTATGCTTTTATTGTCTTATCATGTCGTGTTTCCTTGCATTCCAATATGTCTCTGTGTGTTAATTTTTGAATTATATATTTTTCGAAAAATATATTTTTTGAAAAAATGTAAAAATAATTTTAAGCCTAGGATTTTTATATGTCATTTTTTATATTTTCTAATTTCCTGCCAAACTGTTACATCTCTGGTTTCTTTTCTGATGTCTATGCTTTTATTTTCTTATCATGTCGTGTTTCCTTGCATTCCAATACGTCTCTGTGTGTTAATTTTTGAATTATATATTTTTCGAAAAATATATTTTTTGAAAAATATATTTTTTGAAAAAATGTAAAAATAATTTTAAGCCTAGGATTTTTATTGGCTATTGCCAGGTACTGGAGATGCTATATATCCATATCCACCATATCTACTTTAAATAACATTGTAGGCTTGAGGTTCCTTGGACCACTTAATCATTACAAGTGGGCTGAAAGTCCTTTAGAGGCTGTTTTACTTTCAGTTCATCATCACCCTCTGGGGTTCAGAGTCCTGGCTAAAATGGATGGTGGTTTATCAAAATTTCCTCTTTGACACTGGACTTTGATGGATTCCCTGATCCTTCACAAAAATGTAGCTCAGTTTCTTCTGTATATGCAAATGAAACCTGGAGCCATGTTTACCTCTCTGAATATATTTTCTCCTAGATTTTAGCCTGTTAATTGTTTACAATCTTCTTAACAATTGGAGAGGAAGCATTTCTTATACCATTCAGCAGAAAAGGAGTCTAAATTATCTGGTCTTTAATTCACAGAGGCAGAAACTCCTATTATTTTCTCTTTATCTCTGTTCTAACAGCTCTAGTTATGTGTTCTATCTCAATTGAAATATTTTTTCTTGATCAATTTTTCTAAATGTTTGCCAATTTTATTAATGTTTTAATTTTTTTGTGTGTTTATTGAATATCTTCACTGCATCTTTGTTTTCTGTTGCAACAATTTCTGCTCTTATCCATAGTTTCTTTATTCATGTATTTTAGACATTTATTTTCAAATTATTTTGCTTTCCTTTTCTAATTTATGAATAAAAAGTAATAATTTGTTCCATAGGTGCTTTCAGCCATCATATTAATTTATAAATGATGTATTTTTATCATTCAGTTCTAAAAATTTGTAGTTCTCTTAAGATTTATTTAGTGGTATTATCTTTTCAACATGCATGAAATAGAAGAATAGTATAATGAATCTCCATGGACCATCAATCAGATTCAATAATTATGAACTTTGTCAATGACATTTCAAATACCCCTACTCATTATTTCCCTTCCACTCAATTATTCTGAAGCAAATCTAAGATTTCAAATTATTTCATTCTTAAATACTTAAGTATGAAGTTCAAAAGATAGACTTTTTTATAACGTAATCACAGTATCATTATCATAGCTAAAAGTTTAACCAAAGTACCTTAATATTATCAAATAGTCAGTGCTCAAATCTTTCCTATTGTCTCACATTTTTCCTTATCAAGTGCCTTGCTTGACTCAATATTCAAACATAGTTCACATGTTGCATTTTGTTGATGTGACACATATCTCTTAACCTATATGTTCCCTCCCCTTTTTCTTCCTTTCAACTTATTTGTAATGAAGAAACTAGTCATTTGTCCAGTGTAATCTCCCATGTTATGGATTTTGCTGACTGCATGTTGCTCTGTGTCTGGTATTTCCTGTAAACTGATAATTAGATCTTGAGGCTTTATAAGGTCTGATTTTCTTCAGAGTACATCAACTATGGTGGTGTGTATTTCATATTTCATCATATCAGGAGGTGTATAATGTATGATTATCTCTTTTTAAAATGTTAAAATTGATCAGAGAATTCAGGTATTTTCAATGTGATCTGTTATTATAAAGTCTGCTCTTCTGTGTTTTTAGCACCCACTAACCATCATTACGTAGGTCCTCTATTTCATTAGATCTTAGAAAGTGATAATATTCTAATTCTAGCAATTCTTTTAGCACTTTCTAGCACTTCTTTTTCTAGCCTCCTAGCACTTTTACTATTCTAATTCTATAGCTTCTTATTAGCTGGGATATTTCTATGAAGATGAACTTTGTCATTAACTATTTGGTTATGGTATACTTTGTGTAGGAAAGGCAGCATAAATGCTTAATATTTTCCTTTTATATATCAGTTTCAGAATAATAATTTGATTCTTTAGCATCCCTAAATGTGAACAATAAACTTAAAAATAAGTTTCATTATGAATTTTTGAATTTTAACATATCTGATATGCTACAATTCACTGCAGTTATTCTGTTTTTTTTTCCTAGTTGATTTTGGTGAAAGTGCTGCTCTGTTGCTAGCTATTTCACTTCACCTAGTAGTGAAAGTTATGATTCTTTTCTAATGTCAATTTTACATTGAAAAATAACATATGTATATAAGTCTACAAGTTATCAGTACACAATTCAGTGACTTCAAGCAGTACCTCTTACATTCAGTAGTGTTCCAAGGGCAACCTGTACTTATTTCTCCAAAGCTTACTGTTGACCATTTTTTATATTAATAAAAGTGGTTTCATATTGTATGTCCTCTTTTGTACTTGTTTTCCTTCATTACACATTAATTTTGTGAAGTTCATCTCTGCTCCATGTGGCAAGTTTGTTCATTCTCATTTTTGTATAATATTCCATGTATGGATATGCCACTCTTTATCCATTCTATGTTGATGAGTATTGGGTCATCCTCAGGTTTAGGCTGTAAGAATAGTGCTGCTATGGACATTCTTGTACATGTCTTTTGATGAACATATGTACTCATTGGAGACATACCTAGGAGTGGAATTTATGAGTTATAAGGTATATATAGTGTAGTATAGTGGATATATATGTGTGTATATACATGTGTGTGTATATTTCAGTCATACTACATATTGCTAAACAGTTTTCCAAAGTATTCATACCAGTATTATTCTTTTTGATATTTAAATTGCCTCATCTTTGGCCAAGAGAATGTCCTCTCTTGGAACACATACACAGACACACGCACACAAAATATTTTCAGATTAACAGTACAAGTATTGTTTTTAACAATATGATTATCGAACACAACTTAAGATTTTCTTGCAGATCTCCTTGTCCTCAAGGTATGTCACACTGGAGATATACAGTTTTAAACTAACAAGATATTTTTCTCTGTGATTATGCTACCAACTAGAGACACAGGTCCATATGTTTCATTTTTCTTCCAAATTCACTTTTTAAATTTTGATTTAAATTTATTTTATATTTTATAAGAATATTTTCAAAATTTCTGCATCTATGGCTTTTAAAGTCATTGTTTTGTTCGTGATTTTTAAAATAAATTGCAATTGAGCAGTTGAGCAATTGCAGTTGAGCAATTGAGAAAATGAGTTGCATGTAACATTTAAAAACTTGGCCATTTAGAAAACATTTCCTGTGTTTTTAAAAATACTGCATATATTCTGAGTCTTTTGAGTAGTGTTTTACAGATGTTCATTACATCAAACTTATAAATGGTACTGTTCAAATTTTCTCTGTCCTTTCCAAGAAGTGAGAGTCAAATTTTCCAAGACTGATTTCCTTTCAGCTAGCCTACTGGAGGAGGATTATACCTCCTGCAAGGCTCCTCATAAACCAAGTAAAGCCAGCTGCTTAAGGCAACAGATCCTAGCTGACCACAAAACATGGGCCCCAGCTCCCTGATAGTGCCAAGAGGAAGGAGGGTTGTGCATACCTGGCCGTGAACACCAGTGTGATGAATCCTGCAACTTGTTTCCATCATGTGTGGTAGTATCGCTAGTCTGGGATGCTAGCCTCTGATTACACCAGAGGTGGGTTGATTATCCTTCCAACCTCTTATATGGGGATGTCAGGAGGAAGAGCTGGATCCACATTCTCTCACATTGTGTTGCTGTTATATCACAACCCATGATAATACCAGAGGAATGATTAGAACTTTTTTAATGAGCCAGCTTGAAGCCCCATGGCCCAATCATCAGGTTCCCTCTGATGTCTGGCCCTGCCAGATTGCTCTGGGCTGCCATCTTGTGACAGGCAATGAGGGCCACGCAAGCCTGCTACTGATCCTGTCTTCTTGAATTTCCCCCAATGAATGCCAGTCTAGTAAGCCTTACGTACCTGACATCTGGTCATTTGCCCTTGTTTGTGTGACATTACTAATTTATTGCAGCTTGATCAATCAACTAAAAATATTAAATAAAATATCCTACTAGGATATTGATTAGTAAACTCCCCTTTATAAGATACAACCAGGCCAAATAATCATGGCTTAGAGTTCTGGCTCTGTGGGAATTTGGGGCTCTGACAGATGCAGTCATGAGACAGCAGGTGGTTTGACTTAGTTCCTAGAAGGGAGACTGTTGTCTGCCTATCTAGCCCCAGCTAGTAGGCACAGAGATTTACAGAGATTTTTCAGTCTTCTTTGACATGTCGTGGGGCTTGCTAGCTCTAGCTTCAAGCAGTGATCTTGCCATGGGCCCACCATTTCCTACTGTAAAATTTTGGTCCCTTTTACCCTCTAGGAGCCAAATTCCTACTGCCTGCTTCTGTACTAACACTCTAGTAAACCCACAGATGAGCTCCTGCCAAGCTATGTTGCTATGGTTTTCTTTTTTATCTCATTTAGCCAACATTGTTTTCTATTTGGAACAGGTTTTTGAAGCAAAACCACAATATTCCACATTGATCTCTGCAAATTTTAGGCATGTGTATTTTAAAGTCCTTCTTGTTTTCTATTACTTTAAATTTTTTAGCGCCAATTGTTTTTTTTGCCTTGACATCGGATTTCTTTATGTGATTTAGAATTGTAGTTTGGTCTTGAGTGGGAGGTTGTCTGCTTGTCTATTTGACTTTATGTTCACCCTTCCCTGTCTGGCAGTTCTGTGGCTGTTTTCACAAGGCCTCTGAGGCTCCAGTCTAGAAGCAGGTCTTACATAAGTGGCTCAGCACTTCCATTCCACAGTTATTTTCTAGATCCAGCAGTTGAGTCAGCTGGCATTTATGCCCAGTCCTGATTGAAATTATCTTTGTTTCCTCCTGGCAAATGATATACAATTCAGCCCTGAGTAGGTATCAAATATTTTTCACTTATTATATGAGTCAGGAAATTCTGCCATAATCCTTACATTCATGGAGTGACACTTAATTTGACCTCTGTGATAGTCTCTATTATATTATACAAACTCACATCTGCCTCTACTGGTTTTATGGCCTAGGTCTATCAAGGCTTTGACATCAGCCTCAATTTATTGGTCTGTATTTCTAGTCCAAAGAGGTGTTTAGCTTGATTTGAATGTAGTGATTTTTCAAAAAAATTACACATATCTGTCATTGTTATGTATGTGGACTATTTTGTACCACAAAATAAACAAGTGCTCAAAAACCAGGGACTTTTAAATAGGACAGAGGAGGCAGGTTGAAGAGGCTCACACTGGCCAAAACTAGGACAATTTAAGCTTTGAAATAAAGAAATGCTAGTAATGGATTAAAATCCATTGAATAAATAAAAAGTCATGAGTTTATGCTTATATCAATCAATAAATGAACAAATAAAGCAATGATGGAATGTGAAAATTACCATATTGGAAAGACAAAAAGAAAGTAAATACAGTAAATGTTAACAACTGTGGAATTTGGGTGATGTTCTTTGTATTAGTCTTGAACATTGTGTTTATTTCAAAATGAAAGTATAAAAACAGCAACATATTGAAATTCAAAATGTTGATTCAAGGAATGAAAAAAGTTCAAAATTAGGAAATATAAGAAAATACATATAAATCGAAGAAATATATTTAAAGGAGAAAAAATATATTTAAACATCTCATTAGATCCTTTTAAGAATGTTAGGCAACATTCAACATCCATTTGTTTAAAAAAACCTTAGTTATGTGGAATATAAGTGACATACTTTATATGATAAAAGTACCATCTCAAAGCAAAATTTAGCCTTATGAATATATTAAAATAAAAAAAGATCTTCCCATTAAAGTTAATAAAAAGACTTGAGTATCTGCTTTCATTATAAGTTTTTATACTTTGGAAATATTGTCTCTTCAATATTACAAGAAAAATAATGAATAGATTTGAAAAATATTTTCACAGCATATGATTATCTAGAGAAGCAAATATAGGCAATAGGGAAACTATTCAAGTTTTTAACGTAGTCATTTGTTAAGTACCTATATAAAAATCAGTGCTGTTCTATATATCCATGTAATCATTTTGAAAACACATTGAAAAATAACCCATGGTAAAAATGGGATTAAAGCTTTTGAGTTATGGAAGGATTTTAACCAGTTTATGAAAGGTGGAAAATATGAAAATTTGTTCCACATATTAGATACACGGAGTTGAGGAAGCCACAGATAGGAATACGTATAGAACTACAATGGAATTCGTCTTCAGTCTGCCTGAAAGAACCTTTGAGACCGACAGCTCAGAGTGGGTAGAAAGTAAGTGAGAAAGAGTGCTAAAATTGCAGGGATTGGGGGAAGATGTTACAGTGAGCTCTCCTCCTGGAGAGGAGGTCTTTATCATGGAGAAGGCTCAGGGTGTATTTAAAAATGATTACCTTTCTTCTCCACTTGCCAGACACATAAGATTATCTTGTCTATTCACTGTGAGAACCTGGTGGGATTTCTGAAGGTAAAAACCATCAAAATATGTCCCTCTCCCAAGATTGTGGAACCCAGAGATTTCATTTGCATGCTAATCCACACTCTGCATCTAACTATTAATTAACATTACCACTTAAGTGTTCCTATGTCATGGCTCCAGTGGCTTCTGTTCTAGATAAGCTGATCTCACCTGTGAGCTTCTGACTTCCCCTTTCTATATTCTGGGGTGGCAGTTGCTAGGCACCTTCAACTTTGTGACAGGTCCAAGAAAAGTTGTTGTTCAGTATTTTCTTGTTGTAAAGACAAGAATGACAACTTTTAACTCTTTACCTGTCAAAGCTGAAAACTGAAGTCCAATGAATTGATTTAAAAAATTATTAAAGATAATTTTTTAGAGCAGTTTTAGGCTTAGAATGTAATGGAGAGGAAGGGACAGAGATTTCCCATGTACCCCCAACCACCTCATATGCTTAGCCTCCCCCATAGTCAACATCACTTACCAAAATGGTATACTCGTTACCAAGGATAAATCTACACTGACACATCATAATCACCCAAAGTTCATAGTATGTCTTAGGGTTCACTCTTGGCGTTGTACATTCTATGGGTTTGGACAAATGTATAATGACATGTATCTATTATGATAATATAAAACAGTATTCTCACAGCCTTAAAATTCCTCTGTGTTCTTCCTCTTCGTGCTTCCCACCCACTCCTACACCTGGCAAACACTGATCTTTTTATTGTCTCCATAGTTTTACCATTTTCAGAATTTCATAGAGTTGGAACCATTCAGTGTATGGACTTTTCAGACTGGCTTCTTTCACTCAGTAATATGCACTTAAGGTACCTCCATGTCTTTTCATAACTGGATAGCTCCTTTCTTCAGCACTGAATAATATTCTGTTGTCTGAATGTACCACAGCTTAATTATCCATTCACCTACTAAGGGACATTCTTGTTGCCTGCAAGTTTTGGCAATTATGAATAAATCTGCTATAAATATTCATGTTCAGGGTTTTGAGCGTATATCCTGCGTTTTGGCAATATTATGAATAAATCTGCTATAAATATTCATGTTCAGGGTTTTGAGTGTATGTTTTCAACTCCTTGAGTAATAACTAGGAGTGTGATTGTTGGATTATATGGTGAGAATATGTTTAGTTTTGTAAGAAACCACCAAACTATCAGAGTGACTGTGCCATTGTTGCATTTTCCCCAGCAATGAATGAGAGTTCCTGTTGCTCCACATCCTTGTTAGCATTTGGTGTTGTCAGTGTTCTGAATTTCAGCCATTCTAGTAAGTGTATAGTGGTATCTCATTGGTGTATTAATTTACATTTCCCTGATAACATGTTATGTGGACCATCTTTTCATAACATGTTGATTTGCTATCTGTATATCTTCTTTGGAGAGTTGTCCTTAAGGTTTTTGACCCTTTAAAAAAAAATTGGATTCTTTTTTCTTCTTATTGTTGAGTTTTAAGAGTTCTTTGTATATTTTGGGTAACACTCCTTTATTAGATAGATATGACTTTTGCAAATATTGTCTCCCAGTCTGTGGCTCGTCTTCTCATTGTCTTGACATTGTCTTTCATAGAGTAGAAATTTTAGATTTTAATGAAGTCTAGCTTACCAATTATTTCTTTCATGGATTGTGTCTTTGGTGTTGTATCTAAAAAGCATCACCATACCCACATTTTACCCTCATAAGCAGATCACTTAAAGTAGGCAACACTCAGTCAAATAAGACATGTTATAAAATTTTTTTCTGGTTAAATTAAAGTATAGTTGGTCACTTTACCCTACTCCCCAACAGTCCACTCTAAACTACCAAAATTTATGCCTTGAAAATCTCACAAATCAA
Source organism: Physeter macrocephalus (assembly GCF_002837175.3). Taxonomy (NCBI): domain Eukaryota; kingdom Metazoa; phylum Chordata; class Mammalia; order Artiodactyla; family Physeteridae; genus Physeter; species Physeter macrocephalus. Next base: position 63,172,151 of record NC_041220.1, read on the forward strand.
AATCAGTGCAAAAGGAGCAAGCAAAAAAAAATATCTCCAGTATTTTATGTTCACCATTTTTCATATTGCCAAATGATGAGTTGAAAATGCAGAATTTAGGTCAGGTCTTTCAAATACCTGCTATTTGGGTGCAAAATGAGAAAGCAAAAAAATATCTCCAGTATTTTATGTTCACCATTTTTCATATTGCCAAATGATGAGTTGAAAATGCAGAATTTAGGTCAGGTCTTTCAAATACCTGATATTTGGCATCATGAGTTTATTTTTATTATTATTTTTAAAGTAATTCTGTACTTGACTTTTTGTTTTAATGCAGCTTTTTTTTTTAAGAATAATTATTTATTTTATTTTATTTAATTTATTTATTTTTGGCTGTGTTGGGTCTTCGTTTCTGTGCGAGGGCTTTCTCCAGTTGTGGCTTTAAAGTAATTCTGTACTTGACTTTTTGTTTTAATGCAGTTTTTTTTTAAGAATAATTATTTATTTTATTTTATTTTATTTATTTATTTTTGGCTGTGTTGGGTCTTCGTTTCTGTGCGAGGGCTTTCTCCAGTTGTGGCAAGCAGGGGCCACTCTTCATCGCGGTGGGCAGGCCTCTCACTATCGCAGCTTCTCTTGTTGCGGAGCACAGGCTCCAGACGCGCAGGCTCAGTAGTTGTGGCTCACGGGCCTAGCTGCTCCGTGGCATGTGGGATCTTCCCAGACCAGGGCTCAAACCCGTGTCTCCTGCATTGGCAGGCAGATTCTCAACCACTGCGCCACCAGGGAAGCCCGGCATCATGAGTTTAGAATATCAAACTGTTAACTAAAATTTTCAGTTTGACTCTCTCATTTAGCATTCTTTTATAGTTTCACAAAAATAAAATTTATTTGAAATATGTGGTTGCCTACATTATGTTACATATTATACTTTTTTAAAGTTTTTTTTGATGTGGACCATTTTTAAAGTCTTTATTTAATTTGTTACAATATTGCTTCTGTTTTATGTTTTGGTTTTTTGGCTGCAAGGCATGTGGGATCTTAGCTCCCCAACCAGGGATCGAACTCACACCCCCTGGATTGGAAGGTGAAGTCTTAACCACTGGACCACCAGGGAAGTCCCTTACATATTATATTAATCAAGGTTCTTTATCCAATCTAATTAAATAAATTTAAAAGTTAACACCTACACCACCCCCCACACACACTGTAAGGATACGGAGGCTGAGAAGGTCCAAGATCTGCAGTTGGCCAAGTGGAGACCCAGGAGATTCAATACGTAGTTCCAGTCTGAATCCTAGGGCCTGAGAATCAAGAGAACCAATGGTTTAAGTTCCACTAAAAAGCCGGCAGACTCAAATACCAAGAAAAGCCAATGTCTCACTCTGGGACTAATAGCTGGAAAAGAGCAATGTCCCAGCTAAACCAATCAGGAAGGAGTTCCCTCTTTCACATCCCCTGGATTGGAAGGTGAAGTCTTAACCACTGGACCACCAGGGAAGTCCCTTACATATTGTATTAATCAAGGTTCTTTATCCAATCTAATTAAATAAATTTAAAAGTTAACACCTACACCCCCCCACACACACACTGTAAGGATACGGAGGCTGAGAAGGTCCAAGATCTGCAGTTGGCCAAGTGGAGACCCAGGAGATTCAATACGTAGTTCCAGTCTGAATCCTAGGCCTGAGAATCAAGAGAACCAATGGTTTAAGTTCCACTAAAAAGCCTGCAGACCCAAATACCAAGAAAAGCCAATGTCTCACTCTGGGACTAATAGTTGGAAAAGAGCAATGTCCCAGCTAAACCAATCAGGAAGGAGTTCCCTCTTACTCAACCTTTTTGTTCTATTTAAGTCTTGAATGACTGGATGACGCCCATCCACATGATAAAAAGTACAAGCTGTTTTACTGAGTCTACTGATTCAAATGTTAATCTCAATCTGAATCACCCTTACAGATATACCGAGAATAATGTTTGGCCAAATATCTGGGCACCTTGTAGTCCAGTCAAATTGACACATAAAATTAACCATCGTATATATGAAGGAAAATCTATTTCAAATGATCTTTTTTTTTTTTTTTTTTAGGGAACATTTTATATTGAATTAATGTACAAAGGATTGGTTTATTTGTGACTTCAAAGCTTACCATCTAGGAGCATTTTATATCCATATACAAATGATCATATTCTAAAGCAATGAGATTTTTCACCATTTAAAACTGAATCACAGTTTGGCCTTAACTAAATTTCCTATATTTATTGAAAATACTTCCTCTGTTTTAAAATAAGAAAAATATTAAATGCAATCACAACAAATAGTTCACCAAACCAAAAGGTTTTGAGAAAACCTTCTCCTGAATTTATCTTTATATTAAATATTATTTTCATATTTCATACATGAAAATTGATGTTTGTAAAGAAATATATTTCTAAAAAACAGAAAAGTATAGACAAGTTATAATAAAAGATATATGCTAAATTATTATTTTTTAACATCTTTATTGGAGTATAACTGTTTTACAATGGTGTGTTTCTGTTTTACAACAAAGTGAATCAGTTATACATATACATATGTTCCCATATCTCTTCCCTCTTGGGTCTCCCTCCCTCTCACCCTCCCTATCCCACCCCTCTAGGCGGTCACAAAGCACCGAGCTGATCTCCCTGTGTTATGTGGCTGCTTCCCACTAGCTATCCACCCTACGTTTGGTAGTGTATATATGTCCATGCCACTGTCTCACTTCGTCACAGCTTACACTTCCCCCTCCCCATATCCTCAAGTCCATGCTCTAGTAGGTCTGTGTTTTATTCCTGTCCTACCCCTAGTCTCTT
>NC_041220.1:63175572-63233012 GCF_002837175.3 Physeter macrocephalus
TTTCATTAGGTCCCATTTGTTTATTTTTGTTTTTATTTCCATTTCTGTAGGAGGTGGGTCAAAAAGGATCTTGCTGTGATTTATGTCATAGAGTGTTCTGCCTATGTTTTCCTCTAAGAGTTTGATCATGTCTAGCCTTACATGTAGGTCTTTAACCCATTTTGAGTTTATTTTTGTTAGAACAAAAAGATATATGCTAAATTATTATTTTTTAACATCTTTATTGGAGTATAACTGTTTTACAATGGTGTGTTTCTGCTTTACAACAACATCCATTTCTGATAAAAATTATCCACAAAGTGAGCACAGAGGGAACATACCTTAACATAATAAAGGCTATATATGATAAGCTCACAGCTAACATCATACTCAATGGTGAAAAAGCTGAAAGCATTTCCTCTAAGATCAGGAAGAAGACAAGGATGCCCACTCTTGCCACTTCTATTTAATATAGTATTGGAAGTCCTAGCCACAGTAAAGACGAGAAAAAGAAATAAAAGGAATCCAAATTGGAAAGGAAGAAGTAAAGTTGTCATTGTTTACAAATGGCATGATAGTATACACAGAAAATCCTAAAGATACCACCAAAAAACTACTAGAGCTCATCAATGAATTTGGTGAAGTGGCAGGATACAAAATTAACATACAGAAATCTGTTGTGTCTCTATATACTAACAGCAAACTATCAGAAAGAAATTAAGGAAACAATCCCATTTCCAATTGCATAAAAAAATACCTAGGAAAAATTTAGCTAATCAGGTAAAAGATCTGTACTTGGAAAGCTATAAGACACTGATGAAATAAATTGAAGAAGACACAAACAGTTGGAAAGGTATACTGTGTTCATGACTGGAAGAATTGATATTGTTAAAATGACCTTACTACCCAAGGCAATCTACAGATTCAATGCAATCCTTTTAAAAAGACCAAGTGCACTTTTCACAGAACTAGAACAAATTTAAAATTCGTATGGAAACACAAAAGACCCTGAATAGGCAAAACAATCTTGAGAAAGGAGAAACAGAGCAGGAGGAATCATGCTCCTTGGCTTCAGACTGTACTACAAAGCTACAGTAATCAAAACTGTATGATATTGGCACAAAAACAGACACATAGATCAGTAATATAGAATAGAGAGCCCAGAAATAAACCCACACATTTATGGTCAATTAATCTATGACAAAGGAGGCAAGAATATACAACAGAGAAAAGACAGTTTCTTCAATAAATAGTGCTGGGAAAACTGGACAGCTACATGTAAAAAATGATATTAGAACATTTCCTCACACCGTAAACAAAAATGAACTCGAACTGAATTAAAGACCTAAATGTAAGACCAGAAACTATAAAACTCCTGGAAGAAAACATAGGTAGAACACTTTTTGACATAAATCGTAGCCACATTTGTTTGGATCTGATTCCTAAGGCAAAGGAAACAAAAGCAAAAATAAACAAATGGGATCTAATTAAACTTAAAAGCTTTTGCACAGCAAAGGAGTCCATCAAAAAAACAAAAAGACAACCTACTAAATGGGAGAAAGTGTTTGCCAATTATATGACTGATAAGGGGTTAATATCCAGAAAATACAAGCAGCTTATACAACTCATTATAAAAACAAAACAATTGGGAGATTGGGATTGACATATAAACACTAATATGTATAAAATGGATAACTAATGAGAATGTGCTGTATAAAAAAATAAAATTAAAAAATTAAAAAAACCCAAACCAAACCAAACCAAAAAATGATTAAAGAATGGGCAGAAAATCTAAATAGGCATTTTTCCAAAGGAGACATACAGGTGGCCAATAGACACATGAAAAGATGCTCAACATTGCTAACCATTAGAGAAATGCAAATCAAAACCACATAAGCTATCACCTCACACCTGTCAGAATGGCTATCATGAAAAAGACCACAAATAACAAATGTTGGCAAGGATGTGGAGAAAAGGGAACGCTTATATAATATTTGTGGGAATGTAAATTGGTGCAGCCACTGTGGACAACACTATGGAGTTTCCTCAAAAAATAAACATAGAACTACCACATGACCCAGCCATACCAAAATTCCTGGGTATAAATTCAAAGAAAACAAAAACACTAAACATGTATTGAAAAGATATTTGCACCCCAGTGTTCACAGCAGCGTTATTTACAATAGCCAAGATGGAAGCAACCTAAGTGACCATCAACAGATGAATGAATAAAGAAGTAGTGGTATATATACACAATGGAATACTACTTGCCCATTAAAAAAAGAATAAAATTTTGCTATTTGCAAGATCACAGATGGACCATGGAGGGTATTATACTTAATGAAATCAGCCAGATAGAGAAAGACAAATACTGTATGGTATCACTTATATGTGGAATCTAAAAAGTAAAATGAATGAATATAACAAAACAGAAACAGACTCACAGAGAACAAACTAGTGGTAACCAGTGGAGAGTGTGAAGGGGGAGGGGTAATATAATGGTAAGTGATTAAACTTAGATGTTTACATAGAGGTACAAACTACTATGTATAAAATAAATAGGCTATAAGGATGTATTGTAGAGCACAGGGAATATAGCCAATATTTCATAATAACTTTAAATTAAAAATTTTGCATCACTATGTTGTACACCTGAAACTAATTTAATATTGTAAGCTATACCTCAAGTTAAAAAAAACCCAATTGACCATGAATATGTATGCTTATTTCTGGACTCTATTTTATCCCATTGTCACCTTGGCTATCTTTCTGCCAATATCACACTATCTTAAAATTTAAAGGTTTATAATTTTTCATGAAGAAAACTTCAGGCCCACATTCTACCAAACTCCTAAGAGAGAGAGAATACCAGTCTTACACAAATACTTAAAAAATAAAAGCGTATGTTCTAACTCATTTTATAAAATGGCATAATTCTATTAAAACCTTACAGAGGCATTACAAAAAATTAAAAATTAAATTACAGACAATATCCCACATGAACAAACATGTAAAACAAATTAAATTAAATTAAAACAAATTAAATTAAATTCACCAATATAATCTAGGTTAACTATTTTGGTTTTTGCTTTTCTTTTGTTTTTAGCACTTAAAAATGCCATTTTATGGTCTTCAAGCTCAGCAGTCCCCAACTTTTGTGGCACCAGGGACTAGTTTCGTGGAAGACAGTTTTTCCATGGTGGGGGGTGTGGTTCAGGCGGTAATGTGAGCGATGGGGAGCGGCAGATGAAGCTTTGCTCACTCACCCACTGCTCACCTCCTGCTATGCGGCCTGTTCCTAACAGGCTGTGGACCAGTACCTGTCCATGGCCCAGGGGTTGGGGGCCCCTGGTCTAGCTTACATTGTTTCTGATGAGAAGTCTGCAAGCATTCTTTTGATTTTTCTGTAAGTAATGATTATTTTACTAAGATTTTTATCTTGGTTGTTGCCTAATCATGGTTTTAATCAGTTTGATTTTGATGTGATTTGGTCGTGTCTTCTCTGTGTTTATGTAGCTTAGGGTTCATTAAACTTTTTAAATCTGTGGGTTTATAGTTTTCATCAAATTTAGAAAAATTTGGCCACAATTTCTTCAAATATTTTCATGCCCCTTTGTCTATTTTTAATCTAGAATGCTCATTAAAGGTATATTAGACTACTTGATTTTACCTGACAGGTCAATGAGGTTTCATTCTTTTTTTTTCCTTCGGTCTTCTCTATGCTTTAGTTAGGACAGATTTTATTATCAGGTGCTCAAGTTCACTGGTAATTTTTTTCCATATTTTCTCATTCATTGTTATTTCCATCTGAGTGTGTTTCTCATTTCCAATATTGTCAATATTGTATTTTTCACCTCTAGAATTTCCATTTGGGTCTGTTAAACATCTTTTTTATATCTTCCATTTCTTACCTCATTATGTTCATATTTTCTTTTATATTCTTGAGCATATGCATGATACTGGTTTTAAAGTCCTTGTCCATTAATTCTATTATGCCTCTTGTTTCTGTCTTTCTACTGAATAATGTTGCTTTGGGTTATATATCACATTTTGCTGTCACTCTTATGTCTTACAACTTTTGCTTAGATATCAGACATTATAAATGTGACCTTTGCAAATGTTGGATTTTTTTCTGTCATCTTTTTAAGAGTCTTGAAGTTTGAAAAGGAGTTTATTTTTTTGTCTTTTTGAGGCTTTTTTAAGGGCTTGTTATGATAATTCTAACATAGCCTTTATTTTAGGACTAGTTGAACCTTATTACAGAGGCATTTTAGGTTTCAGTATCGAATTCCTGTGTGTTCAATGAGGTCCCTCTGATGTGGAATTTTAATGGCTCCCAGCAATGTGTGAGGTCAGAATTTTTCACCTTAGTTATCTTGAAATTTTTCTCTGCCTGGTTTAGAGTTTTCCCCTAATCAGATTTGTGTCAAGTCAAAGACTTATTGGGACCCCTATTCAGATTTTTGGCAAACTTTCTTTAAAGTTTCCTCCTTTCTGGTACTTTGTCCACCAATTTCATATGTCTTGCCCTCCACAGCTCTAATCTCTGTCTCTTAAGTAAGTCAGATGTCCACATTGTTCATGGCATTCCCCTCTCTGCACCAGGATTCAGAAAGTACCTTCAGGCAGAAAGCCAGGGTAAATGAAGGACTCACCTCTTCTGTTTGCTTTCTCTAAGGTATGTCTTACAACCCCTGTTATCCAATGTTAAAAATCAGTTGTTATATTTATTTTTCTGTTTTCTAATTGTAAGTAGTTAGAGAGTAAGTCAGGTCTCAGATATTCCATTTTGGCCTGAAGTGGAATGGCTTTTGCACTCAGTTCTGAAGTGTTCTCTGTGGGATTTGGTTCAGCCACCAAAAACAGAAGGGCTGGAGTTGCTTGATAAGATTATAGATTACCAGGATTTATCCAACACCTGAATAAGCCACAATGTTGCAATTTTAATAAGTTTATCAGCTGATTCTTGCACACTAAAGGTGGAAAACCTACATATCCCTGAAACAGTCTATCTGAATCATTACTATACTTCAAAATGTCTCAGGGAGCATTTAAATTCATTCATACCTGGACCCCTCTTTGGAATACAGTATGCATTTAAAAATATTTCATGAATCAAATAATTAATGTATGAATGATTATACCCATAAGAGTAAGGAATTTCAATTATTTTTTTAATTAACTCTCAACAAATATAGTCAGATTTCATGAGTCAAATTTTTAGAGAATATAGATTAAATAGTTGCTGGATATTATTATTATATTTTTCTATAATACTTTTAAATAAAATAATATATATAATTTGAAAATCCTAAATTCTGTCAGCTCACTTCTATTGTTGTAGCCTAGTACATGAGTTGACCTGTTGTACTCGAATTCCTAAATTCACTTGTTTTCCATTATAGTGATGCTCTGCTCAAGAGTACATTTATGCTTTGGTTTACTCTATATTTTCTCCTAGAATTCTCTCTTTAGTTTTGTCCAAATAACGATTAATGATGCTCTTTAATACTCTTTGTTAATACTTCCCAAGTGCTCAGCAGAGTAGGTACTCAATAAACACTTGTCAAATAACTGTTTCTTAAAACTGCATTCAGAAGTCTGTTAACCATTTTCTGGATGTCTCTTTTTTTAGGAGTAATTTTTTTCCCCCTGGAATATCTGGGAAATTAGAAAAGCTATTTCTCCAGCTGTAATATAAGCCCACTTAGTACTGTGGAAGGTAAAAATGTTTTCATTTTGTATAGATATAATGGTGGGTATCATGTGGTACCATTCGTTCAAAATAACAATTTCAGTAGAGATTATTGAGTTTAATTAATGTATAAATTATCTGGTCTTCTCAGAAGCACATTTGAGATAATCGTTATCCTAAGCTTGAAAAATACCTACTCTATTTTAAGATGACAGTGTTAAGTACTTGGTTGCACTCTAGTGGTTCCCTAGGGCTGAGAACATATTGAACATTTAAAAACATTTTACCTTTCTAACCTGTAAACAAAAAATGTTCAGTTCCCTAGGGAGACATTTTGTTTGTGATGTTTCATGAACCTCTGTTTTCTCCTCAGTGCCAACAGCATTTAAGTGGCTAGTGTTCTGTAATGTATAATGTGGGGAAATTACTAGGTAAGGAGATTCAAAGTAATTATTCGCCCAGTCCACACACACACACACACACACACACACACACACACACACACACAGAAAATTTCAACACTCTGCCTGGTGTTGAAAGTACCTACATCAACCTTGCTTTCTGGGAACTTACAATTTGTAACAGATGAGAGACATTTCATTAATAAGATCAAAACTAGGGATTTAAATCATATATGACTGATACAAAAATTCCATAGTCATACAGAGTTGTGATTATTTCTAGCTTTATTTATCACTGAAGGTTTAATGAAAGAGGTGGCTGGCTCTTGGGAACTGGATAAAATGTCCATAAGTGTAGAGAAAAAGAAAACTCCTCCCAGAGCTTGAACTGCAGCAAAAAAGGCATAGCATGGTAAAGAGGCACTTTAATGATATGTAACTAGTAACAGATTGTAGTAGCAAACACAACTGTTGTGACAAAGAGAGAGAGCAGCAGCAGCAATAGAAATGGAAATGAGGGACTGAGTTAGAATTTACAATTTAACAGATATGACTGTTGACAGGCAGGTAGAGTTACAGCAACAGATGGAATCTTGAGTAGCTGGGAGTGTGGTTATACTATCAGCAGAAAACAATCAGGGAACATAAACTGGGAAATAAGATGAATCCAAATATACCAAATTCCTTCAGGGAGAACATCTCAGAGACAGGAGTAAAGGAAAAGTGAAGATTCTGACAGTTCTGAGGTAAAGAGGAGGGAATGGGATGGAGTTTAGATCAGAGGAAGTCGGGTCTTGTTGGTAAGATTATAGTAAGATCATCTGAGAGTGCGTGGAGACACAAAGGTTAAACTCAGGATCAGTATTACTGATTTTTCCATTTGCCCCAGGTTCCAACACAGCTTGACATGGCACTTATACTGATTCTGTCTGTATTTAAATTTTGATATTTTGTTCCTCATGGATTTTTATTTTTTAAAAGATAATGCATTAAAATATTATTTATCTTGACTATTGAGTTTTTTGGCACCTCCTTAAAATTGCATCTGAAGTACTCCCCTTACCATAGTCCCAGGCTGGATAAAAAGCATAATTTCAATGTTGGAAAACTGCATAGAAACTCATGCATAATAGACCAGTATTTCATAATGAACACAAGTTCCAAATGAACTAAAAGCATAACAGCGAGTAAAATTTACCATCTTAACCATTTATAAGTGTCCAGTTCAGAAGTGTTGAATGTATTCACATTGTTGTACAACAGATCTCCAGAGCTTTTCTGTCTCATCTTGCAAAACTGCAACTCTACACCCATTAAACAATGGTTCCCCATTTCCCTCCTCTTAGTCCCTGGTGACTACCACTCTACTTTTTGTTTCTATGAATTTGAGTACTTTAGATACCTCATATGAGTGGAGTCATACAGTATTTCTTTTTGTCACTGACTTATTTAACTTAGCATAATGCCCTCAAATTCATTTATGTTGTAGCATATGGAAGGATTTTAATTTCTTTTAAGACTAAACAATATTCCACAGCAGGTATATACTAAATTTTTTTATCCATTCATTTTGCAATGAACATTTGGGTTGCTTGCACTTCTTGGCTATTGTGAATAATGCTGCTGTGAACATGGTGTGCAAATATCTGAGACTCTGCTTTCAATTCTTTTGGATATATGTGTAGAAATGGGACTGCTGGATCATATGGCAGTTCTACTTTTAATTTTTTGAGGAACTTCTATATGTTTTCCATAGAGCTTTCACCATTTTACAATCCCACTAAAACTTCACAAAGGTTCCAATTTCTCCACATCCTCACCAGCATTTCTAATTTTCTGTTTTATTGATAGTACTCATCCTAATGGGTATAGGTGACATTTCATTGTTGTTTTTACTGGAGTATAGTTGCTTTACAATGTTGTGTTAGTTTCTGCTGTACAACAAAGTGAATCAGCTATATGTATACGTATATCCCTTCTAGGATTTCTTTCCCATTTAGGTCACCACAGAGCATTGAGTAGAGCTCCCTGTGCTATACAGTAGGTTCTCATTAGTTATCTGTTTTATACATAGTAGTGTATATATGTCAATCCCAATCTCCCAATTCAACCCCTCCTCCCCCCCTACCTGGTATCCATACATCTGTTCTCTATGTCTGTGTCTCTATTTCTGCCTTGCAAATAAATTCATCTGTATCATTTTTCTAGATTCCATATATAAGTGATATTCTATGATATTTGTTTTTCTCTTTCTGACTTGCTTCAGTCTGTATGACAGTCTCTAGGTCCATCCGCGTCTCTGCAAATTGCACAGTTTCATTCCTTTTTATGGAAGAGTAATATTTCATTGTATATATGTACCACATCTTCTTTATCCATTCTTCTGTCGATGGACATTTAGGTTGCTTCCTGTGTAATACTGACATTTTAACAATACTAAGTCTTCCAATCCATGATCACGGGATGACTTTCCATTTATTTGTGTCTTAACTTCTTTCGTCAATGAGTGTACAAATCTTTCACCTTCTTGGTTAGGTTTATTCCTAAGTATTTCATTCTTTTTAATGATACTGTAAATGGCATTGTTAACTTCCTTTTTGGTTTATTTATTATTAGTACATAGAAGCTCAACTAATCTTTATGTTGATTTTTTTTAAACTTTAACTTTGCTGAATTCATTTTTTAGTGTAACAGGGTTTTTAAAAGTTAATATTTTTGCTCAGAGAATGATGAGAATAGTCCTATTGAACTCTGTGCTGGTCAGAATACATATGAAGAATTACATCCAGTTATGTTTGCAATTTAAGAGGGACTCTGGGAAACTAAATCATGTCCTGGAATGTTAGGATTAGATTATTTGCTTTTATAAAAAGGCAGACTGTTTTGTGATAATCAAAGCAGATTTAACATCTGTTACTGTAGATGATGGGGACAAGCCACTAAGTGGATGTTTACCAGAAGCAGTTTCTACTTAAGGAATTTTTTCATTATAAGAATTGTCAGAGAATACAATGACCTGAGTGGAAAAACTAGCAAGCATTTCATTCCTATAAGCTTTCAAACAGAGATCATAAAACCATATAATATTAGAATGTCACCGAGCCATTGAAATATTTTTTATCAATAATAATGGATATAAGCATATCAGTAAAACTTAAATTAGATATCTGTTTAGCATATGTTAGATAAATTCATGTTTATTTTGTATCCCAAAGTAATTCTCTAAGGGGTTCATTCCTAAAATGAATATGAATACAAATTTATATGTACATATGAAATAGAATATTAAAAAACAGCTATTTGCAAATTAGTGCTTACATAAGAAAATGAAGGTTCCTAATCTCTTAATAACCAAAACCTATAATAAGTTTTATTTATTTTCAGACTGGTTAGAAAACAATCAGATTTTATTTGTTTTTGGCATTACATAAATTTTCAAGACTTTCAAATTATCAACTAAAAGTTATATATTCATTTGGATAGTAATCTGTTCTGAAAATGGCAAAGCCACACGTTTAAAAGTAAAAGATAAAGGGAAACAGCTCATGTGGCAATTGCTGTGTGATATTACTATGACAACAGTCTATGGATTTATCACAATCACAGTTTGGAGTTATTTAGCTTGCAAAATGCAGGTGTTCCCTTGTGCATGGCAGATGAGTAATGATGTATAATGAAATCCTGAGCCACTACAATGTTTTCATTCCTTCCACTATTTCTGGTTAAAATAATATGTTATAGCTTACTGAGTCTGCCTGAAGAGCATTTACTTTCCTTCTAACTGTATTCTCTGTTCCTTGGCATCATGACAACAACTATGTTGCATTTTTAGTTGGTGATTTTAAGTATGTGCTACTGAGAACTTATAAATGAGAAATGCCCTGTTCAACCTTGGCAGATATCTAGGCTCTGTGCCTAGTGAATTTATACTCAATGTAGGGACACATAGCTCATCAAGAAGCTAAGTTTGTATTACAAATTTAACAGTTCCAGAGGAAAAAAACATCTGCATACTCCTTTCTTTCAAAGAATAGCATCTGCTTTATTGACATTTAGACATTCAATGGTGGCTGCCCCAGTCACCAGATCTTATTTGAAATGCCTTTTTTCCTGTTTCTTTTCCACTTCCCCATTGAGTCCCAAGCTTCTGGCAGCCTGCTGTGATGCTGACAGTGGGCTCCACTGGTCACAGAGTCTGCATTGTCTCCTGTGAGCATTTTGTGTCCCCTGACACAGTGGCACAATGGGATCCTCTTGCTGCACAATAGCTTACCTGTGAAAACCGCTCCCTTGAGAAGACATCCTCTCCAAACCCATATTTCTCCAAACTGGAGATCTTCACAAACCTCACCTGAATCCTGAACTACAGCTACATTGAGGAGTCTGAGGCCCAATAACTCTGCCATGTTGTTCTCACAACACTGTTTCTGGATGTTTTTATACGCCAGGTCTTGAGCTGCATTTCTCTGTGATACACATTTTCTGCACTGCTCAAGTTTTTAAATTTGTTTCCTTCTGCTGTTTCCCCATTACTTGTGAGAAGGTCCAGTTGAGTTCTTAATACTTTGACATGCTTCTTAATTTGGTTTCTTTCTTTTTCTAATACTACTATAGATGGATATTTGTGTCTTTTTCAAGTTTAGGGCTATTAGCAATGCTATGGATATTCTTACACATGCTTTGTACACATTTTTTGTTGGTTATACACCTAGGAGTGGAACTGCTAGGTCGAAGATATTTTATCTTTTGTAGATATTGGTAAAACGTTTCATGAATTTTTTTCACAAACTTACACTTCCTCCTACATATGTATGAGAGTTATAGTAGTAGTTGGAGGGTTTTGAGCAAACGATGTTCTGCTTTGAAAGTTACACTCTGGCTAATCTACTGAGGATAAATAATGTTGACGTAAAGGTGGAAGCAGGGAGAGGAGTGAGGGAACAACAACTGTAGTCATCTAAGCTAAAACCAGAATGGCCACAGTGGAGGTGGAAGCAGTTCGATTCTAGACACATTTCTAAAGGCATAGTCAATAGGTCCTGCTGACAGACTGGACATGGGGTGTAAAAGAAAGAGCTAAGTCTGAATCTCATGAGTTTGCCTCATCAGCTAACAGCAATGAAGACTGAGGATGAGATCATAGGTGTGGGTATGATCAGATGTTCTGTTTAGGACATGTTAAATTTGGGGGTGCCTATTTGACATCAAGGGGAAATGTAAGCAGTTCATTTAATATGAATCCAGATTTCAAGGAAGAGATCCATAGTAAACATACACATTCTACTTACAATGATTGAATTACCTTGAAAACTTATCTAATAATACTTTGAAAATGTTATGCTGGTATTCTTCGTCTTCCCCTAACAAATTTGCCTGATGTTTTGTAACCACTTGTTGTAACTGCCTCAGTGCTTGAAGGGTGGTTTCCCCAAGAAAAATTTGCTATGAGGTCTACTTGTTACCTCAAGAGGGCACTTTCCATTCCAGTTCTTGATTTTAACTGTAGCTGGGAGAGATGTTTCAGGCTGCTGCTCTTAGAGATTTTGTTTCTTTTCTTCTGTTAGATTTATTTAGTCCTCAAATTCATTACTGATCAAGAACTAGGAAGAAATAGTCTCCTTTTCTAAAAGGTGCTTTTTTTTTTATACAGCAGGTTCTTATTAATTATCCATTTTATACACATCAGTGTATACATGTCAATCCCAATCTCCCAATTCATCACACCACCACCCCCTCGCCACTTTTCCCCCCTTGGTGTCCATTCATTTGTTCTCTACATCTGTGTCTCTATTTCTGCCCTGCAAACCGGTTCAGCTGTACCATTTTTCTAGGTTCCACATATATGCGTTAATATACGATATTTGTTTTTCTCTTCCTGACTTACTTCACTCTGTAAAAAAGCTTCTTTAATACAGTTTTTTCTAGTGCATTTCCTCTTCCCTGTTATATTTGCCTGTCAGGTCTCTCCTGGCATTCCACAATCTCATTGCCATTGGTCTTACTTGTTCCCTAAGATTTCTACCTTTCTCCTAAAGATTTTCTTCCTCCTTTATTTATTTTCAATTTTCTTATTCTATTGTTCTGATAGTTAAACAAAAGCATGTTTTTAAAAACCATCAAAGAGAAGGCATTTTAAGCCAAAGTTTTATAAACTGCCCTCTTATCCTCTGTATTTACAACAAGGAAATGACATTTTCAAAACAAGTGACTTCATTCTCAGAATCCTAGAGTCATGTTCAGAGATTTTATAATTAATAAATCAAGAGCCAATCTGAAGTCATATAGATTCCAGTGATTTAATACCCCTTAAATCCCCACTGGAATCTATATGGTTAGACATTCTACTGTCTCCTCCTTCAGACCAGAATATAATTTCGAAATATTTACAAAGAGAGAGAATTTGAGCAGGCTGTCTGTCCCTCCTGCCAAGTTATAGCCGTCATAGTCCACATACTAAGGCTCATATTTACTGAAGTTTCAGCAGACCTGCTATTTTTCAAAGACTAGCATGTTCAGTTATGACTCTAGGAAAACAGTTGTTGGTGGGCTATTTAAAGCTTCCTGATCGGGAGACAAGAGATAAAAGCCAAGGCCACACCTGTGAAAAACAGGCACCAGAAACAATACAAGCCTCTGCAAACAGCTGAAGTGAAAATGTCCCTCTTGTTAAACCACTGCAAAAACATCAGGGCCCTTCCAGGAATCCCAATCTGTTATTTTTCTCCAATGCCATTCCTTGCCTATCTCTTAATTTTACTGATCAAGACAGCAGATGTTGGGGCTTGAAGGGGCCCAATAAATAGCCAAACTTATCCCACAGGAACTCTGAACTAATTGAGATATAGGACATGGAATAAGGTAGATCAAAAGTGAAATATCCCCTTTATTACTGAATGGCTAGATTGGCATATGGTGCTTAGGTATGCAGACAGACAGGCTTCCCTGTTCAGAATCTCAAAATTGGATGTACAGACCTAAGGCAGTGCTAGAAAATCAGTCTTCCTAGAGGGCAGGGGTGGAGGAGCAGATCATCAGGGATGTATTTGATAGGAACCTGACCCTCAAGAGGACTAGAAGGGAAACATCTGAGCCACAATGAGCAGTTATTCTTCCAAAGTCAGCAATGAAATGAACTCTATCCATTTTGGGGTAAGTGAGTACCACTGTATAGCCCATGAGCTCAAGGATGACTTGGAATAATTCTTCTATTGATACATGACAACCAGAGGAGTAATAAATAAATCTTTCTTCCACTGAAGTGCCCCCATGAAATGGCATGGCCTGCACAGGATTCAAATTTTAGAGTGACCACTCTGAGTATAGCATGAAGAATCTGCTAGAGGCAGAGAAACCGGTTAGGAGGCTATTTCCATGATCCAGATAAAAGGTGATGGTGGTTTCCCCACATCTTGGATATGTAGAGAAGAGGAACTAGCAACAAGTATGTCATATCTAGGAGAAAGAATCCACAGGATCAGATTGGATGTTGGTGGTAAGAGAATGAATTAGAGGGCTCCCGCAGGTTGCTGGCTTATACAACAGGAAATAGTAAAATCCTTCATTCAGGAAGTAAAGGAGGAATTGCTGTTCCTTGATGAGACTAATAAGCTCAAATTTGTACATACCAAGCTTGAGATTCTGTGGGACACCCAAAGAATCACGAGGCTGCTAGAAATAACAATAATATGATACATTAGGAGAAAAGGTGATATACCCTGAAAATACATCCTTGAGATTCTTTATAATTAAGATGGAAATTGAAACTTACTTTGGGGTTATGAAATCATTCAGGAGGCTGTGCATATTGACCAGAGGGCAGAAAAGAGATCACTGAGGAACAGGTAAATGAAAGTGGCAAGCAGGGGAAAAGAAGTCCAGGAAGTAGCCCGAGAGGTGGAGTGAAAGTCAAGGGTATTGAGGGTGCCAAGGAAAAAGGGTCTTTCAAGAAGAGGAATGCTTTTGATATATCAAATGAAATAAAGCTGGTAATATAAACTGGCTGTAGTGACAGAACACGAGTGTCCTCGTGACCTTCTCAGGAACCACGTCCATGTTACACAGAAGAGATGGTGAAACAGAGATGGACAAGGTTGAGAGTGATTAGTGAGAAAAAAAGACTTCTCTTTAAGAAGTGATGACATAAAAGAGAAATATTGTGGCTAGAATTTTTATATCCAAAAATTTTTTATTGATGAATTCAAATAATAATAATTGAATACATTTTTAAAAATACAGGTCTATTAACGAGAAGAGTTAAATTCTTTTGGAGGGGGATAACATTTTGCTCAGTTGGGATTCAAAGTTAGTACTCCCTTTCATCAAAATCAATTGCAAATATTTACCTGTTAGTGCTGATCTATGAGATTTTACATGTTTCATCTTTGAAAATGCCTTTTCACACAGATAGATATTACCAAATAATGATTTTAGTCTGTGAGCACATAATTTTAATCAAAAATATGCATCGTTCGGAAGGGAGCATTTAAGAATTCTATTGCTTCTTCTCTGTACATTTGCCTTTTAATATATTATTACAAAGCAGAGCAATCACTGCCAATTAAGCTTAGGTGAAAGCTCTTTGATTGTACAGTTAAATGGATTTTAAAAAACATTTATTTTAAGCTTAATTTTATAGTAGTTTTAGTTTTACAGCAAAACTGAGTGGGAAGAACAGAGTTCCTATAAACTTCCTGTCCCCCGACGTGCACTACCCTGCCCACCCGCCACTATCAACATCCTACAACAGAGCACTACATTTGTTATAATCTGTAAACCTACAGTGACACATTGTTATTACACAAAGTCCATAGTTCACATTAGGGCTCTATCTTAGTATTGTATATTCTATGGGTTTGGACAAACGTATAATGACATGTATCCATCATTATAGTTACATATGGAGTAATTTCACTGCCGTAAAAATCCTCTATGCCTGGCCAAATCTTCCTCCCTCCCCACTAATGCCTGGAAACCACTGATCTTTTAATTGCCTCCATGGTTTTGCCTTTTCCAGAATGTTATGTAGTTAGAATCATGTAGTATATAGCCTTTTCATATTGGCTTCTTTCACTTAATAATATGCATGTAAGGTTCCTCCATGACCTGATAGCTCGTTTCTTTTTAGTGTTTAATAACATCCCATTGTCTGGATATACTACAGTTTATCCATTCGTCCACTGAAGGACATCTTGATTGCTTCCAAGTTTTGGCAATTATGAATAAAGCCGCTATAAACATCCCTGTGCAGGTTTTTGTGTAAACCTAAGTTTTTAACTCCTTTGGGTACAAACCAAGGAGCATGATTGCTAAGAGTATGTTTAGTTTTGTAAAAAAGTACCAAGATATCTTCCAAAATGGCTGTATCATTTTGCCATTACCACTAGCAATGAATAGAGTTCCTATTGCTCTACATCCTCACCAGTATTTGGTGTCAGTGTTTTGGATTTTGGCCATACTAATAGGTGTGCAATGGTATCTAATTATTGTTTTAATTTGCAATTCCCTAATGATATATGACTTGGAGCATCTTTTTATATGCTGATTTGCCATCTGTATATCTTCTATGGTGGGTTATCCTTAAGGTTCTTGACCCTTTTTTAAAATATTGGGTTGTTTGTTTTCTTGCTAAGTTTTAAGCATTCTTCATATATTTTGGATAAGTCTTTTATCAAATAGGTCTTTTGCAAATATTTTCCCCCAGTATGTGTGTTATCTTATTATTCTCTTGACATTGTCTTTTGCAGAGCAACATGTTTTTAATTTTAAAAGTACAGCTTATCAATTATTTCTTTCACAATTGTGCCTTTGATATTGTGTCTATAAAGCCATTACCATACCTAAGCTCTTCTAGATTTTTTCTTATGTTACTTTCTAGAAGATTTATAGTTTTTCATTTTATATTTAGGTCTGTGATCTATTTTGAGTTAATTTTTGTGAAGGCTTTAACGTCTGTGTCTAGATTCGTTTTTTCTTTTTTGCATGCAGATGTCCAGTTGTTCCAGCACCACTTGTTGAATGGACTCTATTTTCCTCATTGTCTTGCCTTTCCTCCTTTGTCAAAGATGAGTGGACTATATTTATGTGGGTCTATTTCCGGGTTCTCTATTCTGTCCCACTGATGTATTTGTCTATTCTTTCACCAACACTCTGATTACTGTAGCTTTGGAGTAAATCTTGAAGTTGGGTAGTGTCAGTCTTCCAACTTTGTTTTTCTTCAATATTGTGTTGGGAAGGAGTTTTTAGACATGGGAAAAGACTAGAGCATTCCTATTTGGTGAGGAGAACTTATCAATATGCAGGTTAAGTTGAGCAGAGAAGGAAAAACTTTAAATCCAACATCTTTTTTTCAAAAGAAAATAGGCTCCAGTATACATTTCCAGATAATATCCCTCTCACCATTAATACTAGACCTAATTATTTGAGTTTTGTATTAGAAATTTAATATTTTAATGTTGATTTTAAGAAATTTTTAATAATGGAGATACTTAATATATGTTAAAATATATGTTCAAAGTATGAAATCTCTAATTGCTTTGCCCAAATTTAATGGGAAATAAAACTAAAAATTGTTATCAAAAATAAATTCCATTCTTGGTCATATTCTCATTATAATTCATAGCCTTGTTGCTCCCTTCCTGTTATTATAAAAAGCAACTCAATGGTCAAATTTTTCATGACTTGAGTTATTATATATGGGGAGAAGTGATAAAGAGGTGACCCAGCAATACTTTCTGCCTCCATTTCCAGGAGGAGTTGGAGAGAATGCAAGAGACAACAGTTAGCTTATAGTCTCACAAATAAAGAATACAAAATCTATAGCTTTTTCCTTTCCTTCCTGCAGAAAGGGTAAGAATCATTTGCAGCGTTTTAAAAAATATGATAAAAGGAAACTCCACTTATGTAGGCTATATAAAACAAGTATAAATTTTTTGATTTGGATATTAAATTTCACTGGTATATAGAGTGAGATTTATTATAGTAGCAATGTATACCTATTTAAAAATGAGGTTCCAGGAAATCCAAATTGTATAATTCTGATTATGAAGCATTTTGGTGCATTCTACCATGAACCTGAGCACACAGACACACACACATGCACATGAGGTATATGATGATTACTATATTCTGTGAGGTTGACTAAACTGAAATTTTTACAACTACTATCATAAGCATAAGAGCCAGGAATAGAAAAATACAATTAATATCATAACAAAATTATAAATGGATTCAGTGACATAGCACAATTTGAAGCAAAAAGAATCATTAATAATCATCTCCTTCTACCTCTTCTCCCCAAAGATAATACATTTCTTAAAATGTAAGTAATATTAAGCAATAATCAGCAATCATTTGCTAAGGGAATTTTTTCCTTTATTAAAAAAGTAAAAGGAAAAATTCAATTATTATGCTTTTGGCTAGTCTCATTAGTAATATTAGTTTAAGATGCTCTGCACTGCTAGTCAGAAAATTTGCTAAATTCTACTGCTATTACTATGTCCTGCTACAGTCATCAAAACCACTGTTGCTATGAAGTTATTACTAAGTTCCAAATCCAGGCAAGTTGCTAATATCACAGCATGACAGCAGAAAAAAAAATTAATAAATATTTGTGAAGAAATATGAGTGAGTACATGAACTTTTAGTGGGTGTTTTCTATGAGGCAAGCACAATGCTGAATATTCTTACGTGCCACCAAGCTACCTCATTTAATTCTTATACAGTGTCTTTAACCTTATCATAATTTACCCCCCTATTTTATAGATGAGTAAACTGAGATACAGATAATTTAACTATCAATGCCATTCACCAGACATCTGAACCTAACTCTTCTGATTTAAAAACATAATCAACATACTCTTCATTCCACTGTGGCTAATTTAAGCATGTTAATTATTTTGTCACAAATAACCCATTTACCTTTACACAGTAAAGGCAATGGAAAAATTAATAGCGAGTTGATCATTTTCTTCTTGAAGTCATTGTACTGACAGTAATTCAATTTCTATAAACAGTTTAGAATTTTTTTGGAAGCAGAAAATTTTACATCATTTTTTACCCAAGTAAAGATGTTGGCTTTATGCAGCTTTTAGAAAAAGATTGATTGTGCTTAGGTCTGAAATACGCTTAGGTTTTCCACGGTGCTTAATCTCCCCTGAAGTAGTATCAGGTTATGTTGCTGCTAAAGTAAACAAATTTCCTGCTGCAAGCTGATTTTTTAAAAAAATATTTCCATAGCTGACATTTTTCTCCTGAACCAGAAACAGGAAAAGAAGAAATAGAAGAGAAGATATTCACTGTGATAAGAACTCAAAGGCAACTTCCAGAAACAAAATATCTTTAAAGTTGTTACTCTTTTTTTTTATACAGTTAGAGATTTAGAGAGTTAAGAGGAAAATAGGCATAGCATTTACTGTATTCATTAAAGTAATTAATCAGAGCCTTTTAAGGCCAATTTAAATCAATCTTAATTCAAGTGGATGCTCATGATATGTATTTCTTCTTCTTTTCCCCTAAATGTCTCTAAAATAGTGATTATTGGGATACTCTTGATGGACAATAAGCTGAGAAGAAAGTCTTAGGAACAAAAGGAATTAGACAGTTCTCAGAGTTAGTGAAATACACAGTATCATCTCAAATATTTCCTGGCAAGTTAGGACTGGGGTGTAAGCTCATTGACGGTATAATCATATCTGGATAAAAGACAAAGTAAGAAGAAGGTTTGGTCAGTGATGAAAGCATTAGAAAATGGAGGAACAAGAACTATATTTGTGTTGATGCAGAAGGAAGGGTGTGTCCACTGCTTATCAACTCACCATGTCTTTATGAGGCTTCCCACGTAGTATGTGTCAGCTGGGAAACAGCTCCATCTGCCTGAAAATTCAGCTTCTCCCTCCAATGGGATAAGTTGATATTTCAGTTCATGTACCTGCTTTCTTGAGCACTGTCAGCATGAGTCAGGATCCTTGAGATGGGTTAAGTTTAGGGCACTGACGATATTGTCTTTGTCAGCCTGTGAAAGTCGACAGCTGTAACCTGCACCTTGGTAAATTCACCAAGGTAATTCACTTGGCTAGACAGTCCTCCCTGATAATCCTTCAGCATCAGTAGATGAGCATTTCACCATTCAGTAGATGAACACATTTTTCTCTGGGAAGATTTATACTCTGTGGTTTTTTAAAAACAGTATGGTTGGTGTCCAAACTATTCTCTAAAAAGCCAACATTGTGAGTCCTTTGGGAACCTTTCTTCTGTGTTCAGGGTTAATTGCTGTGTTAGACAAATATTTCTTGAATTAGTATGTGAATGAATGACTAAGAGATAATTAAACACCAATAGAAAATAACTAGATGGGAAAGGGAAAAAAATTGCTAATTCCAAAACCAATGATGCATTAGCACAAAATCACCTACTTGTTAGCTTTCAGCCACCATGATACTATAATCTTAAATACACCTGGATAATGATTGCATTTGTAAGTCTGGTTTTATTACCATCTCCCATTTAAGTTAGGTTGTGAAAGTTGGGCTATGGGCTTGAAAGTGAAGAGTGAGAGAAAGAAGTTTGGAATACTTTGGGATCCAGCTCATCACACATAAGAATTTTAAATGATCCATAAGTTAAAAAGAGTGGGCGTGTTAAAAGAGATTTTGGTTCCTGCTTCCTTGAAACATTTTACATTTTCTTTTTATTTCTTTTTTTTTCAGTTTGAATATTTTTTAATTGAAGTATAGTTGATTTACAGTGTTATTTCTGCTGTACAGCAAAGTGATTCAGTTATACATATATTTTTATATTCTTTTCTATTATGATTTATCATAGGATGTTGAATATAGTTCTCTGTGCTCTATAGTAGGACCTTGTTGTTTATCCATCCTATATATAAAAGCCTACATCTGCTAATCCCAACCTCCCATTCCATCCATCCCCCAACCTCCTCCCCCTTGGCAACCACCAGTCTGTTCTCTATGTCCCTGATTCTGTTTCTGTTTCATAGATAGGTTCATATGTGTCATGTTTTAGATTCCACATATAAGTGATATCATATGATAGTTATCTTTGTCTGATTTACTTCACTCAGTATGATAATCTCTAGGTCCATCCATGTTGCAGCAAAAGGCATAATTTCATTCTTTTTTATGTCTGAGTAGTAGTCCAGTGTATATATGTACCACATCTTCTTTATCCATTCATCTGTTGATGGACATTTAAGTTGTTTCCATGTCTTGGCTATTGTGAATACTGCTATGAACATAGGGGTGCATGTATCTTTTTGAATTATAGTTTTGCCTGGACATATGCCCAGGAGTGGGATTGATAGATCACATGGTCATTCTATTTTTAGTTTTCTGATAAACCTCCATACTGTTTTCCACAGTGGCTGCACCAACTTACATTTCCACCAACAGTGTTGGAAGGTTCCCTTTTCTCCACACCCTCTCCAGCATTCGTTATTTGTAGACTTTTTAATGATGGCCATTCTGACTGGTATGAGGTGATACCTCACTGTAGTTTTGATTTGCATTTCTCTAATAATTGGTGATGTTGAGCATTTTTTCTTGTGCCTATTAGCCATCTGTATTTCTTCTTGGGAGAAATGTCTATTTAGGTATTCTGCCCATTGGGTTGTTTTTGTTGTTCAGTTGTATGAGCTGTTTGTATATTTTGGAAATTAAGCCCTTGTCGATAACATTGTTTGCAAATATTTTTTTTCATTCTGTAGGTTGTCTTTTCACTTTTTGCTTTGTTGATGGTTTCCTTTGCTATGTAAAAGCTTGTAAGTTTGATTAGGTCCCATTTGTTTATTTTTGTTCTTATTTCTATTGCCTTAGGAGACTGACCTAAGAAAACATTGGTACAATTTATGTCAGAGAATCTTATGTCGGAGAATTTTTTGCCTGTGTTCTCTTCTAGGAATTTTATCTTGTCATGCCTTATGTTTAAACCTTTAAGCCATTTCGAGTTTATTTTTGTGTATGGTGAGGGGGTGTGTTCTAACTTCACTGATTTACATGTGGCTGTCCAACTTTCCCAACACCACTTGCTGAAAAGACTCTTCCCCATTGTATATTCTTGCCTCCTTTGTCGAAGATTAATTAACCATAGGTGTATGGGTTTATTTCTGGGCTCTCTGTTCCATTGATCCATATGTCTGTTTTTGTGTCAATACCACACTGTTTTGATTACTGTGGCTTTGTAGTATTGTCTGAAGTCTGGAAGGGTTATGCCTCCTGCTTTGTTTTTATTCCTCAGGCTTGCTCTAGTGATTCTGGGTCTCTTATGGTTCCATATGAATTTTAGAATTATTTGTTCTAATTCTGTGAAAAACGTCACGAGTAATTTGATAAGGATTGCATTAAATATGTAGGTTGCTTTGGGTAGTATGGCCATTTTGACAATATTAATTCTTCAAATCCTAGAGCATGGGATATCTTTCCATTTCTTTGAATCATCTTCCATTTCCTTTATTAATGTTTTATAGTTCTCAGTGCATAAGTCTTTCACCACCTTGGTCAGGTTTATTCCTAAGTACTTTATTTTTGGGAGTGTGATTTTAAAAGGTATTGTCTTTCACATTCCCTTTCTGATATTTCATTGTTATTGTAAAGAAATGGAACCAATTTCTGTATGTTAGTCTTGTATTCTGCTACCTCGCTGAATTTGTTTATCAGTTCTAGTAGTTTTTGTGTGGAGTCTTTAGGATTTTCTATATATAGTATCATATCCTCTGCATATAATGACAATTTTACCTCTTTCCTTCCAATTTGAATACCTTTTTTTTTCTTTGTCTGATTGATTGCTGTGGCTAGGATTTCCAATACTATGTTGAACAGAAGAAGTGAGAATGGGCATCCTTGTCTTGTTCCAGATTTTAGGGGAAGGCTTCATTATTTCTTTCTTTGGGAAAGAAAAGAAAAAAAATACAATTATCTATTCAAGGACAGGTGCAGCAGTTTCTTGAAATTGGGATGCTCCAGTTAAACATCATTGACAGTGATTTCTAATTGACAAAGTTATTTGGCAGAAAAGTAGATTGGTTAATCTGTGAATTAGTGTAGGTGAGAAATTCTGGTTTGGCAGTAACACTTACTGTATTTTTCTAGATAACATGTATTTTATGGAGGTTAAGAGCAACTAATTCTCATTCTAAGCACAAAAAGGAGCAATTTGTAGTTCCTTATTTAAATGTTCTTTTTTTTAGGCAAGTAATGAATTTCCAACCAATCACTTGACTTTGTAAGTTCCTGAAATCTTGGTTCTGATGAACACAATATCAATAACACAGTGGGACAATCTCACATTCTGCAGATGGCTCAGATGGTCCAGTCCCCAGCTCATGAATATATACATTTTTTCAATAATGTTAATGAAAACTACCTTTGAGCCTTTTTTGTTGAGTTTAGAAAAGAAATCATTCATCAGATGAATAACTGAATACATGTCCCTGAGTGTGTGTAAATAAACTCTAATAAATGTACCATATCCATGCTAGCAGCTACAATTTGGGGTACCTCTTAGTTAAGTTTGCTTTAGTTCATTGTCATTGCCAGGTTTCATGCATTTTTTTTTTTCCTCACAAAAGCCAATTAAGTAAAACAGCTCTTACTTTACAAAGTAAGAAACCAATGTGAGGGCTCTGACAACTGTAAACTATGCCCATGCAATTACACCTTTGAGAATGGACTCCTCTGTGGGTCCATGGACCCAGCAGAACCACTCTGAGACAGACCTGGGTCAGGACTGCACTGTTACCCAGGGATATAAGGCACATCATGAAGCTACAAGGTCAGGTATCAGCATCATGAGCACTGTGTCTGACAGTCCTGTAGTTATAATTAATCCAAGAGCATGGAATGTCTTTCCACTTCTTTCAATCATCTTCAGTTTCCTTTATCAATGTTGTATAATTCTCACCATAGAATTCTTTCACCACCTGGGTCAGGTTTATTCCTAGGTTTGTTTTTTATGCAATTAAAAGAATTTTTTTTGCTTTCTCTTTCTGATATTTCATTGTTAGTGTAAAGAAATTCAACAGCTCTGTTTATATTAATCTTGCATCCTACTACCTTGCTGAATTTGTTTATCAGTTCTAGTAGCTTTTGTGTGGAGTCTTTATGGTTTTCTATATAGAGTATCATGTCATTGGTATATAGTGACAATTTTACCTCTTCCCACTTGATTTGGATAACTTTCCTTTTTCTTGTCTGATTGCTGTGGCTAGGACTTCCATACTATGTTGGTTTGAAGTGATGAAAGTGGGCCTCTGTGTCTTGTTCCAGAATTTAGTGGGAAGGCTTTCAGCTTTTTACTGTTGAGTATTATTGGCTGTGGGTTTGTCATAAATGGCTTTTATTGTGTTGAGATATATTCCCTCTGTGCCCACTGTGGTGAGAGTTTTTATCATGAATGGATGCTTAATTTTTATCAAGAGCTTTTTCTGCATCGATTGAGATTATCATGTGGTTTTTGTCTTTTGTTGATGTTGTATAGCACATTGATTGATTTGCATATGTTGAACCATCCTTGTGACCCTGGAGTGAATCCAAGTTGATCACAGCATATGATCTTTTTTATGTGTTGTTGGATTTGGTTTGCTAATATTTTGTTGAGGATTTTTACATCTATATTCATCAGAGATATTGGCCTGTAATTTTCTTTTCTGATAGTTGTCTGGTTTTGATATCTGGCAATAGTGGCTTCATAGAATGACTTTGGGAGTGTTCCCTCTTCAATCTTTTGGAAGAATTTGAGAAGTATTGGTATAAGTTCTTCGTTGAATGTTTGGTAGAATTTCCCAGTGAAGCCATCTGGTCCTGGACTTTTGTTTGCAGGGTTTTTTTAAAATTACAGATTCTATTTCACCTCTAGTGATCAGTCTATTCAAATTATCTGTTTCTTCTTGATTCAATTTTGGTGGCCTATATGTTTCTATAAACTTGTCCATTTCTTCTGGGTTGTCTGTTCTGTTGGCATAACTGTTCATAGTATTCTCTTATGATTTTTTATATTTCTGCAGTATCAGTTGTTATTTTTGCTCTCATTTCCTCTTTGATATTATTTCCTTCCTCTGCAGACTTTAAGTTTTGTTCTTCTTTTTCTAATTTTTTTAGGTGGTAGGTTAGATGGTTTGAGATTTTTCTTGCTTTTTGAAGAAGTCCTGTATTGCTATGAACTTACCTCATAGGACTGCTCCTGCTGCATCCCATAGATTCTATATGGTTGTGTTTTCATCGTGATTTGTCTCAAGGTATTTTTTTATTTCCTCTTTGGCCTCATTGTTGACTCATTGGTTTTCTAGAGCTATATTTTTAACTCTAAAATACATTTGCATCTGTATCCTACAATTATAGGTATATTGTTTTAATCATCATTTATTTACAAATATTTCCTAATTAGTCATGTGATTTCTTCTTTTACCTATGTGTTAATTTCCAAATATTTGAAAGATATTTTGGATACTGCTAAGTTATTAATTTTAGTAGAATTCAGTTCTCTCCAGAAAACATACTGTATAGGATTTAAATTTTTCTAAATGTATTGAGGCTTAGTTTATGGGCCAGCATATTGCTAACTTCCTTTAGCATTTTTTGTAATGCTGTTCATTTGTTAATACATTTTCTCATAATTTTTTTGCCTGAAAACGTCTTTATTCCTTCATTTTTAGATAAATAATGCTATGCTGATAGATGTTTTTTTTTCCTTTCAGCATGCTGAAGATGCCACTGAATTGTCTTCTGAACTACATTGTTTCTCACAAGAAGGTGATGATCATTCTTATTATTTTCCCTTTATGCTTTAAAATTTCTTCTCTTTGTCATTGGTGTCCAGTACTTTGATCACAATCTGCCTTGCTACGGTTTTATTTGTGAGTCATCTTCTTTGTGTTTCAGTATTAATACTTTCTATTGTTATGAGTTCATGTTCACTAATCTTTTTTCTATAGTATCTAACATGTGTTAATATTATCTGGTAAATTTTTCACTTTGGATGCTGTACTTCTCAGTTCTTTATATTCCATTTGGGTCACTGATATGTCTTCCTCTTCCTTCCTGATTTTAATAAGAATTTCAGTTGCTTTGGCCCCCTTGAATGTCATCTCTCTCCTTATCTCAATGGAACTGCCATGCTCTACTTGGATTGTTCTCCCTGAACTGTGATCCAGATAGTTAGAAAGTTAGGGAAATCATAGGACTCATCTTATTTGTACTTTTTTTTCTTTGCAGGGATCACAGTCCTGTACTACCTGTTGTTAGTGTCTAAAACATACATTTTTGTGCAGATTCTAGTTGTTGTTAGTGGTAACATTGTTTCTGCGTCTGTTTTTTCCATTATGGCCCAATGAAAAAATCTATAGTGTATTTTTAACTTGTGTCTGAAAAATAGGTCCAACCACTCAATTTATGAAATGTGATTATGTCGAATTACAGATAATAATAGTTACTTCTTAGCTGTCAACTTTTTAATAAGCTATGCATCTCTGATTCAAGTAAGAGAGGAATATTTCTTGTGCCTCTCAATCTTCTGTTCTCTTAATGGGACCCCAGAAAAGTTTGCTTAAAAATCACCCGTAGCCTTTAAGGTCCAGATCACATACTACATCTTCCAAAATGAGTTTCTCTGATTTCCTTCAAGAGTAAAAAATCTTTTGTCCTCATACTTCTCACAACAAGTATCCATATCTTTGTTAGGGTACTTCCTATTTACTACTCTGAAAGCAGGCATGTCTCTAATTTTTCCAGTTTGTCTGCAAATTCCGTAAAGGATAGAACCAAATCCTATTTAACTCTAAAACTTCCATGACAGCCTACAGGATACATTTCATATAGCAAATGATTAAGAAGTATTGTTTATTTATTTAATTTTTTATTGAAGTATAGTTGATTTATAATATTGTGTTAATTATACATACATATATATCTATTTTTTTCAGATTCTTTTCCCTTATATGTTATTACCGGTGCTGTGCAGGTCTTTGTTGATTATCTATTTTATATATAGTAGTTTGTATATGTTAATTCCAAACTCATAATTTCTCTCCCCCCCCATTCTTCTTTGGTAAACATAAGTTTGTTTTCTATGTCTATGAGTTTGTGTCTGTTTTGTATGAGTTTATTTGTATTTTTTTCAGATTCCACATATAAGCAATATCATATGATATTTGTCTTTCTCTGACTTACTTCACTTAGTATGATAATCTCTAGTTCCATCCATGTGCTGCAAATGACATTATTTCATTCTTTTTATGGCTAAGTAATATACCATTGCATATACATACCACATCTTCTTTACCAATTCTTCTGTCACTGGACACTTAGGTTGCTTGCATGTCTTGGCTATTGTAAATGGTGCTGCAGTGAATATTGGGGTGCATGTATTTCTTCAAATGATGGTTTTCTCCAGATGTACGCCCAGGAGTGGGATTGCTGGTTCATATGGTGGCTCTATTTTGAGTTTTTAAAGGAACCTCCATACTGTTCTCCATAACGGCTGTACCAATGTACATTCCTACCAGCAATGTAGGAGGTTTTCCATTTCTCCACACCTTCTCCAGCATTTATTGTTTGCAGATGTTTTGATGATGGCCATTCTGACCAATGTGAGGTGATACCTCATTGTAGTTTGGATTTGCATTTCTCTAATAATTAGCAATGTTGAGCATCTTTTCATGTGATTTTGGCCATCTGTATGTCTTCTTTGAGGAAATGTCTATTTAGATCTTCTGCCCATTTTTCTATTGGGTTGTTTGTTTTGTTGACATTGAGCTGCTTGAGCCGTTTGTAGATTTTGGAGATTAACCCTTTGTCGGTCACTTTGTTTGCAAATATTTTCCCCCATTCTGTGGCTTTTCTTTTCATTTTGTTTATGGTTTCCTTTGCTGGGCCAAAGCTTTTAAGTTTTTATTAGGTCCTATTTTTTTTATTTTTGTGTTTATTGTCATTACTTGAGGAGGTGGGTCCAGAAATATTGCTGTGATTTATGTCATAGTGTTCTGCCTATGTTTTCCTCTAAGAGTTTTATAGTATCTGGCCTTACATTTTAGGTCTTTAATCCATTTTGAGTTTATTTTTGTATGCAGTGTTAGAGAATGTTCTAGTTTCATCCTTTTACATGTAGCTGTCCAGTTTTCCCAGCACCACTTATTGAAGAGAGTGTTTTCTCCATTGTATATTGCCTCCTTTGTCATAGATTAATTGACCATATAAGTGTGGGTTCATTTCTGGGCTCTATTCTGTTCCATTGATCTATGTGTCTGTTTTTGTGTCAGTACCATACAGTTTAGATTACTGTAGCTTTGTAGAGTAGTCTGAAATCAGGGAGTCTGATTCCTTCAGCTCCATTGTCCTTTCTCAGGACTGCTTTGGCTATTCAGTGTTTTTGTGTTTCCATACAAATTATAATTCTTTTGTGTGTTTCCATACAAATTAAAAATTTTTTTGGTTCTAGTTCTGTGAAAAATGCCATTGGTAATTAAATATTAAATAGGGATTGCATTGAATCTGTACATTTCTTTGGATAGCATAGTCATTTTGACAATATTGATTCTTCCAATCCAAGAACATGGTATATCTTTCCATCTGTTTGTGTCATCTTCAATTTCTTTCATCAGCATTTTATAGTTTTCAGAGTACAGGTCTTTTTCCTGCTTAGGTAGGTTTATTCCTAGGTATTTTATTCTTTTTGATGCAATGGTAAATGCGACTGTTTCCTTAATTTCTCCTTGTGATCTTTTGTTGTTAGTGTATAAAAATGCAAGAGATTTCTGTATATTAATTTTGTATCTTGCCACTTTACCAAATTCATTGTTGAGCTCTAGTAGCTTTCTGGTAGCATCGTTAGGATTTTCTATGTATAGTATCATGTCATCTGCAAACAGTGACCATTTTACTTTTTCTTTTCTAATTTGGATTCCTTTTATTTTTTTCTTCTCTGATTGCTGTGGCTAGGAATTCCAAAACAATGTTGAATAAGAGTGGTGAGAGTGGACATCCTTGTCTCGTTCCTGATCTTAGAGGAAATGCTTTCAGCTTTTCACCATTGAGTATGATGTTAGCTGTGGGTTTGTCATATATGGGCTTTGTTATGTTGAGGTAGGTTCCCTCTATGCCCACTTTCTGGAGAGTTTTTATCATAAATTGGTGATGAATTTTCTGCATCTATTGAAATGATGATATGGTTTTTATTCTTCAATGTGTTAATGTGGTGTATCACACTTATTGATTTGCAGATATTGAAAAATCTTGCATCCCTGGGATTAATCCCCTTTGATCATGGTGTCTGCCCCTGTTAATGTATGGTATGTATTGTTAGCCTTAAGTATAGATTAGAATTTTAACCCTTATCAAGTAATTGTGAACTGTTTGTCATACCAGCATTTCCTGATTAGAATATGCCATAACCTCTAGAAACATACTATTGCCTCATAGCATAATTTCTTTCCTTAATGTAGTACAAGACATGTGTCTAATAAACCCAACATCTTTAGTTTCTTGTAAGGAGACAAAAGTAGGTAATATTAGACCTATTTAGCAATTAATGTCCAATATTTTATCTTATTTGAAATGCCCTGGATAACTACAGGGCAGTTAATATAAATCCAAGCTACAATGAGGTATCACTTCACACTGGTGAGAATGGCCATCACCAAAAACCTGCAAACAATAAATGCTGGAGAAGGTGTGGAGAAAAGGGAACCCTCCTACACTGCTGGTAGGAATGTACATTGATACAACCACTATGGAGAACAGTATGGAGGTTCCTTTAAAAACTCAAAATACAGCCACCATATGAACCAGCAATCCCACTCCTGGGCATACATCTGGAGAAAACCATAATTCAAAGAAATACATGCACCCCAATGTTCACTGCAGCACTATTTACAATAGCCAAGACATGCAAGCAACCTAAATGTCCACTGACAGAAGATGTGGTAAGTATATGCAATGGAATAGTACTCAGCCATAAAAAGAATGAAATAATGCCATTTGCAGCAACATGATGGGCCTAGAGATTATCATACTAAGTTAAGTAAGTCAGACAGAGAAAGACAAGTAACATATGATATCACTTATATGTGGACTATAAAAAATGATACAAATGAACTTATTTACAAAACAGACACAGACTCACAGACAACAAACTTATGGTTACCAAAGGGAAAGATGGGGGGAAGGATAAATTAGGAGTTTGGAATTAACATATATGCACTACAATATATAAAATAATCAACAAGGACCTACTGTATAACACAGGGAACTCTATTAAATATTCTGTAATAAAGAATCTGAAAAAGAATTGATATATGTATAACTGACTCATTTTGCCATACTCCTGAAATGAACACAACATTGTAAATCAACTATACTCTAATATAAAATAAAAATTTGTTTATACTCTACTATAAAATAAAAATTAAAAAGGATTAAAATTTTAATATGTAATTAAGACTACTAAAGATAAGGGGAATCTTTATGGAAATACATTTTGTTAAGTGGAAAAAATGATTTTATCCTAGAGCTGTTTATTTCTGGATGGGAAAATAAGGGACAAACTAATATGAATACAGAACACTGTGGAAGGTTTGTAAAAAAAAAAAAAAAAGAATTTTGTACCTGGTCAGGCTTAACTAGGTAAATGGATTTTTTAACAATTAAAAGTAGGCTGGTGGGCTTCCCTGGTGGTGCAGTGGTTGAGAATCCGCCTGCCGATGCAGGGGACACGGGTTCGTGCCCCGGTCCGGGAAGATCCCACATGCCGCGGAACGGCTGGGCCCGTGAGCCATGGCTGCTGAGCCTGCACGTCCGGAGCCTGTGCTCTGCAACGGGAGAGGCCACAACAGTGAGAGGCCCGCGTACCACTAAAAAAAAAAAAAAAAAGTAGGCTGGTGCAGGACTGGATGTGGTTCTTCTCTCTGTTAAGAGAACAAAGTATTCTTGAAATACTGCTTATGACAATAGATTGTATAAGTTTCTTTGCCTTTAAGTGATCAATATCTGTTTTTGAAATCTTTTGTCACTTTGGTTAAGTGAATAAGTGTTTCACAGTGACCTATGATCCTATTTGACCAAGTGTTTTGAAGTTTTTTTGGTATTTTTGACAAACTTCCCAAATGTCAAATTCTAACAAGTTCTTTTGACCTGCAGCTAACTCTGGGGTGTTTCAAAGAAATCCCTAGAGATCTGAGAGAGGCGATTAGGCTTATTTAGTATGTAAAATTACTTGAGAAGCATTGTCAAGTGACTGAAGATAAATCTTAGATTATATTGTATGGGTAAATTTCATTAATATATATTCCAAAGTTTATGTGGAATTCCTAAAAATCTGGTATGCCCTGGTATAAATGTTAGTGATAATTCCAGGTATTCTTAAAATGTTGTATGTCACAGAAATATCAAGTTTCTTGTCAATCGCATTGTTTTGAAATTTATTTTTTATACAGCAGGTTCTTATTAGTTATCTGTTTTATACATATTAGTGTATATATGTCAATCCCAATCTCCCAATTCATCCCACACCCTCCCACCCCCTCCCCGTCAGTTGTATTGTAATCAGATTTTTAACCATACAATTTTAAGTCTTGTCATTTATAGATAGTCATTGTTTTATTCTGATGTTTTTATGAAATGCAGGTCTTCAAGAAGATTCATAAAAAGGACTTTTTGGCAAATTAAGTTTCTGATAACTTTTAGATCATACCACTGAACTGGGTAAGAAAGTACAGAACTCTAATGAAAAGCCTGATGACCACATTCAGATTAACAAGAATTAATTACATTGGACTGAATGAACTGATAAATATGACTTTATGACTTTAAAAGCCAGTATATATATATATTAAAAAATTTTTGTTTTCCAGAAAAACCTTTCCTCTTATGCTATGACCTACAAGTTGATAAAGTGTACCTTTGTAAACAAAGATGAAATATTTATCTTTTTCTATCTGATCCTTCCAGAATTTGGCTTCTCTAGCTGGCTCCACTGTGGACTCAATGGCTTATTGCAAACAAACAGATTACAACTATTTATATTAGTGATTGCTATAATTTGTTCTCTTTGTTTTCAAGTGTCTCTCTCTTCTGTACCATGACCTTATTAATGTTACTAGCTATATTACTTATCCTATTTTATAAGATTGCCTCTTGCATTAACCAATGTGTAACCAGGCCTCTGACAAAATTAATGACGGCTAAAATCTTGAAGCAGTTGCTCATATATATATAACTCTACATAGAATAATGAGTGCAACTCTAGATATGGGAAGAAGCAACAAGGGAAAACATTTCCTGGATCCTAATACACTAGTATGACAGGTGATCCAGAGAATTTTAGCTTATCAACAGGGCCTAATCCCAAAATTAACACATTTAGTGACCTATCAACAGAATGTTTGCCTGATCTAGGAGTGAGTCTTCTTTTCACCGTGGGACAAAATTGGTCATGAAATCCCTCCCAAACATTGGTTAAATTTATGACCAAGAGGAGGCACAGTGGAGTAAGAAAGTCACTTGCCATATCGGTAAACAAAGGATGTTGCAGTCCTCAAGCCATAGCCCCTGCAGCCACCCCTGACTGTGCACCCTGAGGGGTTTCAGGATGGAAAAAAGCAGGATACTGGCTCTAGATAGTTAAGGGGTATATCAATGAGCCCAGACTCTTGCATCTTCCCATACATAGAAAAGTGCTAAATTCATTAACTTGAGATGCTTGGTTTTTCTGTAATCAACAGTAATCTTCTGATGTCCTGAGTACCTGGATTTTTGCTGCAAATAGTCCTAATACATCCTGGCTCCTCCCTTCCCTCTTCAGAACAGTCCCTCAGAGCTACTGAGAGCCTGTCTCCTGGGCTGTAGTCCTCAGCAAGTCTGCCAACTAAAATATAATTCTCAACTTATAGATTGTGCAGTTCTTTTTTTTTCAGCTTACAATATTAAATTTCAAACATGGGATATTATGCATTTTTATATGTTCTACATTGTTACTTTTATTTCAGAAGGTTCTAAAAACAAATTAGAATGTTGAGAATAATTTTCAATCTTCCAGCTGCTATGTTATAATAGATTTTCTTAATTTTCACACACAATTGCCTGTCATTTCAAAACAATATTTTAAAGATGAAAAATAAAATAAATGCCAAAACAAAGATGTTGTCTTTGAGTAAGCACTACAGTTAAAAGAAAACACCTTTTTTTTTTTAAAGAAAAGATGTATTATTAGCAATATAACACTTTGAGGGTATATATCCAGTTCCTATTACCTAAAATGAGGAAATAAATAAAAGGAATCTATGCACAGATAAGCTAGAAAACATGCATACATAGAGAAGTCACTCATCATGCCAAGGTTAGAAAGAAAAACTGCCCCTGACAGCCCATAGCTGGCCTGGTACTCATAGCTAGGTCTTGGTATTCTTTTGTTGGACATGCACCATTTCCCAGAGAGCTGACATCAGACATGGCAAAAACAAGATTATCGTGTAATCATGTCTAAAAACATAACTATTGTACAAACCACAAGAGATCAAATATCCCCATATTCCAGTGAATATGAGTGACTGCTGCTTCTTTATTAAAGTCTTTAGCTTTACTTCATTCTTCCTACCTTCTATATAAGGTTTATTAAGATATCCAATCATAGAATTTTTCTCCACTTCCTGACAGCATGCAAGCCAGAGCAAAATCCTGCTTTTATAAACCCTCCCCCAAAGCACCTAACACAAAGCCCAGATCCTAAAATAAGTCTTTCTCACACCCTCTTACTAAGCTGCCCCAGGGTTTGCCATGGGTGGGTCCTCCCTCACAGCAACAGCAATAAAATTGAGATTTGTTTCCCTGGTGGTGTTTGGCTGGAGGGCGCTGACAAATGTCACTGGTTCTTTGAATGGGCAAATTTGTCTCATTATTGTAATTATATTCAATTCTTTCTGCAAAACATTTTTTCTATGACTTATCTGAGTACATGGATTTACAGTCTCTCCAATATCTAAACTGCCTAATTTCTGTTGTATAAGTCAATATTTTTAAACAATGAACCTCTACTTCAATGCTATAACAATATGCTTTAAGTCCACTAACTTTACCCTTTGCCATATTATTTTAAATTATTTCAATTTCTTTAATTTTTATACAAATTATGTACACAAATTTCAGTTTCTACACTTCCCTTTCAAGTTTCAGGATATAACAATAAACAGAATATTACAGAAAAGAGTAAAACAGCTAAATTTATGGAGGGTAACTTTGAACTTGACTCCTATTCTACATGGTTGACTATTTTTCCTGTAGCACTGTGATTTTTTAATACATTCCTTCAGCTGCTTAGTCTATAAACATATGAGTTATCCTTAGTTCCTTTCTTTCTCTTACTATTCATTACTTTCTTCTTCCACTTCCCTCTCCCCTGGGCTGCACTACAGCCCAATTCCAATTTAACAGTAAATCCTTTACAGTATATGATGACCTGATAATTTCTCTTCATTTCCATGTGCACTACCCCAGGTCAAACTAACTTGCACTCACAAGTGCCTCCTAATTTATTTTTCTGTTTCCAGAATTTCTGCTTCCCCAATGTACATTTTCTATCCAGTAGCTAGGATGAACTTTTATTTTTGGCCATGATGTACAGCTTGTGGGATCTTAGTTTCCTGACCAGGGATTGAATTTGGGCCCCGGCAGTGAAAGCTCGGAGCCCTAACCACTGCACTGCCAGGGAATTCCCTGGGATGAACTTTTAAAAACATAAATCATATCATGTCACTTCCCTTCTTAAAACTTTCCAATGGTCTTTCAGTAAACTTTAAATTCAAACTCCTTATAATGGTTTACATGGTCTGGCCTTGTCTGTCTCTTCTGACTCATTGCCTAATCTTTTCATTTTGTCACTACTGGCTCCTCTTCAGAGCCAGCAGTGTAATATGTCTCCTCTTCAAAACAACTCTTTCCTACCCCTTACTTAAAAGTCTGTCTCCTCCTAATCACTTTCAAATCCCTTATGCTATTTTTTTCATAGCTTCTGTCACTAACTGATATTACACCATTTATTTCTTTACTTGGCTAGTTCATCTTCCCAACCCATCAAATCTGAGGATAATGGAAAGAAACACTAAAAGACAAAAATCCTAGGCACAGAGGTGACCAGAGTTATTAATGCTAAAACTATGAATTCCCAACAGCGCAAAATCCAAGGCAATTCTGTTAAACAGAACACAATTTATAAGAAATATTAGAAAACAATGGGAAGCAACTCCTACTCCTTTTCCTAAGCAGTCAATCTGCTGTTGCAGAAAGGGACGGACATTCTAATAAAGTTCACCAAGATCCTTTCATATAGATGGACAAAGACAGAGGCATGGGAGAATGACCTAGGGGGATTTGCCACCAAAAATTGAGGTGATTCTCCTCTCTTCACCACAGCCAAGATAACAAGTTATTTAAAAATAAAATAGTAATAAACTCAGAATCAGTATGCTTTTTCAGTCAAGTCCCTTTATTTTCTAAGTAATAATTAGATATTACCTGCACTATTTCCTTTATGGTGAGGTCTGTCTCCTTAATGGTGACACTCTTTCAAATTTCTAGCAGAGATCTGAGACCTTCTCTAAACTACTCACCCCATCCTAGTTTTATGAGGGGCAGAGAAAAAGATGCTGCTGCATTTAAAGTGTCCTGGTCTAATCACTACTTCTCTCTCTACAGATACCCTGCTTTCCTCTTTTTATAAGGTCATTCATCACCATGGATTCCAAATTCAAATTGTCCTTTCTCATTTTGAGCATAGAGAGGCCAAGATTCATCTATTCTCTAACAGAGCTCTTACAAAATGATAAGATGAAAAAGAATGATCACAACGTAAGCCATAAAACCAAAGAACATAGTATGCCTTTACTCTTTGCCCTTGTCAAGACTTATCTAAATTAATCTAGAGGGAACAGAATAACATGGCCTTGCTGATTCATTCTGTCCAAGTAGCCAGTTCACCAGATTCATATGTTCCTCAAAAAAGACACATTAACACCCAGAAATTGACCAAAGAGCCCAACTAGTTTGCTAAGGTAGGATTATCTAAGGTTCTTCGGCAAAGTGGATATTGGAAGTGAAGAGAATTGAAACATACTTAGAGTCCCTTTCCCTGAGCAACCTGGGGTCGTGAAAGGAAAATGTTAATTTTCCATTGTTTACTAACAAGGTCTGGGTAAAATAGGCTTGCTGTGAGTGAAATAGGCTCACTTCAATGAGGGGGAACCATCCTTACACTGAAGGGAAAGTCTGGAGGCCACCCAAGCCAAAGGAAGCGATGGGGATTGATGCACTTGAAGGCAATTTACAAATACTGACCAACAGTCAAAGGGCGAGTGGATGTTAGTGTGCAACACATGTAAGCACTCAAACAGAAAGCCACAGGCATGAGGACACTGCTCTAATTGAGCTCCTCCATTCCATTCCAAAGCAGAGCACCTGGAGTACAACCCGATAATGGAAGAGTTTAACCCATCCACAAGGCAGATGGAAAACAAGGGTAGAAAGATATGGTGTATTGTATACTTGAAGAACAGCTGAGCAGAGAGAGAGAGTTGATTACAGGGGCAGCACTCTAACATATATGGAGAAAAAGTCAAAAATGCCTAAAATGACCTATCTGTCTTCATACCTTCAGGCTCTATGGATGACTGCAAGGGTAATGAAAACTATTAATCAGGCCTTCATCCTCAGTTCTAAGGATGACATTTTATTTATTTTTTAATACATATTTAGTGGAGAATGATTGCTTTACAATGTTGTGTTAGTTTCTGCTGTACAACAAAGTGAATCAGCTATACATATACATATATCCCCATATCTCTTACCTCTTGAGCTCCCCCACCTCCTCCGTATCCCACCCCTCTAGGTGGTCACACAGCACCGAGCTGATCTCCCTGTGCTATGCGGCTGCTTCCCACTAGCTATCTATTTGACGTTTGGTAGTGTATATATGTCCATGCCACTCTCTCACTTCGTCCCAGTTTACCCTTCCCCCTCCCCTTGTCCTCAAGTCCGTTCTCTACATCTGCGTCTTTATTCCTGTCCTGCCCCTAGGTTCATCATCACCGTTTTTTTAGATTCCATATATGTGCGTTAGCATACGGTATTTGTTCTTCCCTTTCTGACTTACTTCACTCTGTATGACAGATTCTAAATCCATCCACCTCATTACAAATAACTCAATTTCGTTCCTTTTTATGGCTAATATTTAAGGATGACATTTTAACCTTGCTCAGTTAACTTGAATTTACCCTTGGACCATCCACCCTGAATACTTTAAGACAAATAGCAGTACTAGATAAACGTACTCACAGTAAAGATCAGTCAAAGGAAGAGAGAAAGCAAGGGAGGAAGGAAGGAAGAAATGAAAAAATAAAGAACATGCACCTTTTGTACCTATGCAAAATTTCTTCAAAAGAAAAAAAAAAGGATTAGCCTAACTTTCAAAAGATAATTTTAAAGAGCATTCTTTTGCAGAAAACCCCACATTCTTATTATAAAAATAACTAGTTATAAAAGCTAGTATTAAAAGAAAAATGTTTGGAATGAAGTAACATCACCAACAATTTCAAAGATTCATTAGGTTTTGATGAAGAGAAATTAACAGTGATTCACATAGCTATTTAAGTCGCTTAATGAATAGGTTCAGAATTAAAATTGGATTAGTTAAGTTCCATTAAATATCATCTATTTCTATTCCAACAGAAGTTGGAGCTCATTGCTTAGATGTTTATCAAAATATTAAAAGTAAAAATTCTAGGTCACTGGGTAATACAGAATTTTCCATCCCTTTGATTTTATTATCTGTGCCTTAGGTACAAACAGAACTATTTATTATCAAGGTGGGAAATCTCACAGGGTGATCAAATTGAAGACTTTCCCTCAAGTATTGTTTACATTATATCATCTAGATGTATCTCTTCCAACCTTAGTTTTTTGATTACTTCTGTTCTTCTAAATTTGACTCATTTATCACTGTATTCACAAATTTTCCAATTTTTCCAATTTTTTTTACTCTGCCTTAAGGGAATAGAGTTCTTTCCACTTTTAAGCTCATTTCCAAACAATAGCTATTGATTTTATGCAAAAATTAAAAGCAAACTAAATATTCAAAATCAATAGTTTCAAACTATTTTGGTAGGGATTTCTTTCTTTCATTTATTAACAGATTTTATCTTTAGAGCAGTTTTAGGTTCACAGCAATGTTGAACTGAAAGTAGAGTTCCAATATACTCCGTACGCTCACACACACAGCTACCTCCCCTATCAATATCCTGCCCCAGAATGGTACATTTGTTACATTCAGTGAACCTACACTGCCACAACATTATTATTGTATAAATTTTTAACTGAAATTTTTCTAAGAATTTCAGTGTTAATCTGTTTCTTCAGGCAGTTTAAATGGTGCTGTTTGAGAGAGAATAGATATGGTTTTAGAAGCTCTGAAAATACCTCTGATTCAGTGAGGCACAGTTTGCAAACCAGGGTTTTAAATAATACCAGCTGGAAGTTTTAAAGCACTACTTTTTGTATCAATTGGTCATCAGATAGTAAGAACTCAACAAAACAATTTCATGAACTATTTTTTCTTTATGCATTCCATTTTTAAATTTTTTAAAGAATTCTTAAGAAATTAAGTTTGACAGAT
This sequence comes from Physeter macrocephalus, assembly GCF_002837175.3. Taxonomy (NCBI): domain Eukaryota; kingdom Metazoa; phylum Chordata; class Mammalia; order Artiodactyla; family Physeteridae; genus Physeter; species Physeter macrocephalus. Next base: position 63,213,304 of record NC_041220.1, read on the forward strand.
GAAAAGATGCTCAACATTGCTAATTATCAGAGAAATGAAAATGAAAGCTACAATGAGGTATCACCTCACACCAGTCAGAATGGCCATCATCAAAAAGTCTACAGATAATAAACGCTAGAGACGGTGTGGAGAAAAAGGAACCCTCCTACACTGTCAGTGGGAAAGTAAATTGTTACAGTCACTATGGAAAGCAGTATGGAGGGTCCCTAAAAAATAAAAATAGAGCTACCAGATGATCCAGCAATCCCACTCCTGGGCATATATCCAGAGAAAAACCTAATCTGAAAAAATGCATGCACCCCAACGTTCATTGCAGCACTATTTACAATAGGCAAGACATGGAAGCAACCTAAGTGTCCATCAACAGACGAATTAATAAAGAAGGTGTGCTGTATATATATATATATGTGTGTGTGTATATATACACACACACACACATACACACACAATGGAATACTCAGCCATAAAAAAGGATGAAATAATGCCATTTGCAGCAACATGGATGGACCTAGAGGTTATCATACTAAGTGAAGTAAGGCAGAGAAAGACAAATGGCCTATGATATCACTTATATGTGCAATCTAAAAAAAAAGATACAAATGAACATATTTCCAAAATAGAAAGAGACTCACAGACATAGAAAACAAACTTATGGTTACCAAAGAGGAAAGGGGGGTGGGGGGAGATAAATTAGGAGTTTGGGATTAACATATAAACACTGCTATATATAAAACAGATAACCAACAAGGACTTACTGTATAGCACAGGGAACTATACTTAATATTTTGTTATAACCTATAGGGGAAAAGAATCTGAAAAAGAAGATATATACAACTGAATCACTGTGCTATACACCTGAACCTAACACAATACTGTAAGTCAACTATACTTCAATAAAAAAAATAAAAAATTTAAGAAAAGTTTGAATTATTGCCATACAGTGCACACTTCTTAATAAATTACACCTTTATATCTGTATAAATGGTGTTTCTGTCTTGTATTTGCATAGTACTCTTGTTTTCAAAGCACAATGTTTCTTCATCTATTAAGCATGAGTACATTTATTGCACTGTAAAATGACCTTTATTATCACAGCCCTGAAACTCCTTGGCATCCTAAGTAATCAAAGAAAGCCCAATATAGGTCTACTATACCTTCAAGTCTAGAGGAGTGTAGATTTTTTTTAAGGATCATGTAATGGTTTGAAAAAAAACAATGGTGGCAGCAGCAACAACAAAATAACCACGTGTCCTGGTTGTTACCACTTATGCAGACACTGCAATTATATTAAAATTTTTCATATGCCCGTTAAACTAATATTTTACTGTTCAAAATGTATGACTTTATTATAGAATTCTCCATTTATTCTTTATATCTTATACATTTTTGTTTGCAAAATCATAGTATGTAGCTTAGAGATTAAAGGCTTCAAGATATAGAGCAAAAATTAATTATTGACTAGGCTGGGGGACTAAGGATTAACCTAAAGCCTTTGGCAACAATATAATTCTTTAACACTCCCTAAATATGAAGTGGTTGCAACTATAACTTCACCTTAGTAATTCCATTAATAAAGGCTTTATATTAGTGCATGGGTTTTAAATAAATACAGAGAGACTGAGAACACACTGTAATTAATATAAATACCCCAATCCAAGGAAGGAACCCTGCCCAATAAAGATGACATAGAACACAGGGCAAAGGGTCAGGAAACTTTGAACAGTGCAAAGATGACATTCCTTAACCTCATCTGGTAGCGTCTAGATACTAACTAGTCAGGAAAGATGGAAAGCTATCACCAGACAACTTTGGTTTGTACACTATTTTACCTTACTGTCTCTATGTTCATGGTTATGTTACTATCGTAGTAGTCAGGTGATATTTTAGCCAGGTAGCTCTACATAACAAGACCTTAGGCTAGAATGAAAAGTGCTATGCCTTATTTTGGACTCTGCAGACCCAAGGCAGCAAAATGGGAAAAAGTGAAAATGAGGCAAAGAAAAATGAGAAGCATTAGGAAGTGATACTTGACCATGCTGGCTGCTACTTCATCATGAGCCACGAAGAGACACAACATATTTCTGGAGAGTACACGTGCTTGGCCTAGGAGACTTTTCTCAATGGCTGCAAGGAAAAACCATGCATCAGAGCATGATCTGCCTAGCCCCCTCCTGTCTCCTATGTCCCATGGGTCAATCACCTTCAACTTCTGGGTTTCATTTCATCATTTGATCCCGTCTTTGGTTGTCTGGAAACAACCTTGAGAGGAGAAATGACTTTGATCAAAGGACACAGGCAGCCTAAGGCAACCCCACAGAGAGACAGAAACAGGGAAATAAACTGAACTCATCATCTTCTCTCTGTGGACTTTCTTGCTGGGACTCCCCATGAGCTGAATCCAAGCAGAACCACACCAGGGACCCTTGGATGCAGCCCCTACAAGTCAGCTTCCCTTCCTGGGGCACAAAGCAGGGTGGGAAAGGGTGGAGATTAGATGGAAAGGATAAATAAAAGCTACCCAGCACACCTTTTTAGTAAATAGAACTTGTTATTTTGTAATGTGGAATTATTAAAGTGAAATTTCATTTTTTCTTAAAAAAGAAATTCCCAAGGAGGGCTTTCTTCTGGGTGTTTTTTTTTTTTTTTTTAATAGTTCACCCTACCTCCTGCTTTTAAACTAGCCTTATCTGCTAGCTCAGTGGTTCTCAAATTTTTGTGAGCGTCAGAGCCACCTGGAGGACTTGTTACAACACAGACCACTGGGTCCCGCTACCAGAGGCCCAGTTTCTGATTGGGTAGGCCTGCGGTGGGCCCAAGAATTCACGTGTCTGACAGGTCCCAGGTCACCCCATTGCTGGTGGTGTGGGGACACCCTTGGAGAACCACTCCACTGGCCGTGACAAAGCAAGTCTCCAATACACACGTTGCCTGAGGCATTACCCAGACTCCTCTTCTCCCTTCACCACTGGGTGCCCATCCACCTGCCGCCCACCATACCTGCTGCTCTGTCCACCTCTTCCCCGCACCCCCCAACACACACAGAGTTGTTGTGTTTTTTTTTTTTTTTTGTGGTATGCGGGCCTCCCTCTGCTGTGGCCTCTCCCGTTGCGGAGCACAGGCTCCGGACGCGCAGGCCCAGCGGCCATGGCTCATGGGCCCAGCCGCTCCGCGGCATGTGGGACCGCACCCCCCAACACACACAGAGTTTTGATCCTTTATTTATTTTTGCTTGAGATGGCTGTGAATTCATGGCTTTAATGAACTGACTGTAATCCTTGCCCTGCTCCTTCTGGACGAGCCATTGGCCACTGACCAGCCTCTTGACCATTTCCCTTCCTTTGGATCATCACCCCTCTATCCCGTTTCTGGTTTAGCCCCTGCAAGGCTCTGCATCTCCTGTTCTTTCGGTTACTGACCCCTTGCTCCTGGTTCTCAGGTGGATTCCAGTTCCCAGACTTTCAGAACCCCGTTCTTACTCAACCTCTTCCACAGTATCCACCCAGGGCTCCATTTCCCACCTCTGGGACAGGTAGTTGTGGATAATTGAACAGTATGGGCCCTAACCCCAATCAATACATGCAATCACAATCCTAGTTTCCAGAATAAGAAGATAAAAATTTAACATATGCTCCATATGATACAGATTGAAAGGATTTTTTTCTCCTCTAAGTCTGGGTGCTTTATACGGTAGTAGTTTTTGTTTGCTTGCTTTTTTAGGTAGATTAAGCTGGTATCAGTGTGCAAGATGGACGGGAAAACTGAAGAGACCAAAGGCTCTTTAGAGGTTTAGAAAAAAGAAATATCTTCCAGGTAGAACATTTACTATAACTTTAGTTTGTGTGATAGCATACTCATTGGAATTGCGGGAACACAGGGAGGAAAATGCATTACTTTGTGTCCTCAGAAGATTAAGTTTTCTATTGGACAGAGCTTTTAGGCTACATATCAATCTTACAAATGGCTAATGTTGGAGAGACGAAGGTCTCATCAACAGTGAGCAGTTTTAAGACATCTGTCCTGCTTTCCTTCTCACAGCTCTGCTACTGTGTGTACCCTTCCTCTTAATCTTACCCACACAAGTTTGGTCACTGCTGTCCTGGTAAAGTGCATTTATTTTCTTATGCACACCATTCTGCTTAAATCATGTTGTTAAATTTGAATATTTCAAAGTAATGATGACATCCCTGGTGATGCTGGGATTCGTTCTGAAAATGGAGTCTGGGAGTCAGCATCTTTTCCTCACTGCCATAATTAGAGTCTCCTGGGAAAGAAGACATGCCCTAAAATTTGTGTTTCACCTCATGGATATCTAACATAATAATCTCTATATATCTGATATATTAATATATAATTTATATAATATATAGTCTTTGAATATATAAATGTATATATTTATGTATACATTAAGTGTATATACACAAACACAATACAGACAGTGCCATTCAACTCCCTTTTAGACTGAAAGACTGCCTATTTTTGAATACATTAAACCTGTAAATTGGTTATCAGTGTTGATTTTGGTTATCAGTGTTTATTTCTATTTTCTTGGGCATAAGGAGTTCCTACTATTGAGAGAATGCCAACTAAGGGCTTCCAAAAAAGAATTCTGGAAAGGTAATGATGCCATCATACACTGCAGGATGGAAATTCTTCTTCCCAGTGTCTTGTCTTGGTTTAGAAATGGCAGATCACAACATGCCTTAGTCTCTCAACTGGAAGCCTGAGCTAGAGAATCCATGGAAGGTATTGAGATTTCCTCAACCTCAGTGAAAGTTAAAAATTTGGCAAAACTGGAATACCTGATACCTTTATTTTACACAAGCCTCAAAGAAACATTATGCATAGTGTTCTTCCTGAAGTGTCCCACCCATTGAAACCACTGACATACTCCCTTTTGCAATTCTGCTAAATCCCAGACACTCAATATGTTTGGCCACACTGGAAAATTCATAATAATCAATTGGTCTCTGACTCACTAAGAGTTCCTCTACTTTTCTCTATTTCAATGAAATAGCAAAAAATTAAGTTTTTTCAAAACTTTTCTTTCAAGATGTTCATAAATCTTTTGACATTATCTTCCACAATGAGATGACATGGCTCTTTTGAGTAAAACTAATTTGAAACTAATTAGAAAAAGTTTCACAGTTGACTCAAGAAGATATAGTGTTTGGAGTAAAACTGCTTGTGAAGATAAATGCTAATTCTGAATAATAAGAGAGAAAACATATTACATTTTTACAAAATAAGAGTAAGAAGTGAGAAAGGAGGGAGCAAAAATGACAGCAATTGCTAAAGTCCCCTAGAAGCAAATAAATACGGTTTTTTCCTTCCCACATAGAGCAGAAGAAACAAAGATTATGCATTTTTTAAATAGTCAATCTTCTCATTTTCAGTATAACATATAAAGGTGTGATTAAAAGAAAGATTGTAGCAGTTGTTAGAGGCCTCTTTGCTCTCATTTTTGCCCTTCTCCTCCTCTGTTCTTGATCTCAAATAACCACATTCCCCTGGCTTCCATGTCCTCCTGGCTTCTAGTTGGTTAGGTCAATGAGAGTCACTGGCAGAAGACTAGAGAGTGGAAGGAGAGAAGAAGCAGAAAATGTCTTCTCTTTTCTTTCTGTCACTGGTGGCATTTTCTGTACCATCTGCACCCCTTCATGGCTCTAGTTGTCCACTAGACCATCCTTCCCTCTGTGGTCCCAGCTCCTCCTGGACAGGCTCCCTATTGTTCCAGCTTCTTTGGGATGAAGAAGCCTCCTGAGCCTGCTAATGCCACCCCTTGACGCTCCAGCACTTGGAGTGGAAGCAGCTTCCAGCTCTTTTCTATTTGGTTTCTTAGCTTTTCCAATACTTGTGTAACCAATTCTTGATATTAAATTTTTCTATTTGAAATATCTCAAGTAGTTTCAGTTATCCTGATCTCTATAGTGAGTGATTTCTCTCTACTGATTTTTAAAATAAATTTTACCTTTTAGAACAGTTACAGATTTACAGAAAATTTGTGAAGATAGTACAGAGTTCTCATATACTCTGCACCCAGTTTTCCCTGTTATTAACATCTTACATTGTTAGGTACATTTGTAACAACGAAGAAACATATTATAATTGACTAAAGTCTATACTTCATTCAAATTTCCTTAGTTTTTACTAGATATCTCTTCCTGCTCCAGGCTCCCATCCAGGATACATTATATTCACTTATCTTCTGAGATGCCTCTTAGCTATGACAGTTTCTTAAACTTTGCTTGTTTTGGATAACCTTGACAGTTTTGAGAAGTACTGGTCAGGTATTCTGTAGAATTGTACTTCTATCGGGATTTAACTGATGTTTTTCTCATGATCTGACTGAGTTTGGGGGAGGAAGACTGCAAAGGTAAAATGTCATTTTCATCATCTCAAATCAAGGGTACCTACTATCAGCATGATTGATCTCTATTGCTGTTGATCTTGGTCACCTGGTAGAGGTGTTTGTCAGATTTCTCCATTGTAAATTTCCTCTCTCCCCCTCTTCTTTTCACATTGTGTTCTTTGGAAGGAATTCACTATATGCAGCTCACACTTAAGTAGTGTGGGTACTCTATTGATTTTTAAGCTTATATCTTGTAATTTTGTAGGATTAAAAGTAGTGCTACTTTATTGTTCAACAGAATGGCTGGCCCCAGTCTAATCTAAAGAATTATTTGTGCCCATCTTGGCTGTGAGTGATTTTTCTTACTTAATATAAATAAATTATAGTATGTCTGTGCCTTATACCAAAATACCTTTGCACTGAAAGGCACTACTTCTTTCTCTAATTCACATTAAAAAATCTTAAATCAGTCAAAGTTCTTTTATCTTATTCCTGAAAATTAGAAATAGGCATCATACTCCACAGCTTGAAGTGGGATATCAGAGCCATGCGATGTTTAAAACCTCAAAGATTTCCCTTCCCTGGAAGGGAACTAAAAGAACAATTAGGTATTCATTTGGTAGAATTGTCCCATGATCCTCATATACGTAGGTGATAAAAAAAAAAAAAAAAAAAAAAAAACCCAAGTAGCACCAGAATAAGAGGCTCAGATGAAACAGTTGTGTCAGATCCATTGATCACACAATTAGCAATAAGGGCTAAGTTCTTAGCTGTTTTTACTGTATAAAAAAAAAAAAAGTGGAACTACAGCCTAAGATTACACCATTTAGTCTTCTATAATTAGAGAGAGTGGTGACATGGTCCTTAGCTTCTTTCAACAAGACAGTCTGTTAAAGCAAGTATAGTATAGTTCTGCCACATTGAGTTTACTCCTCATTTATCCCTAATGAGTAACAAACATTTCACAGATTGGCACTTGTACATGGACCACACAGACTATAGTAGCACTGATCTGGGGGACAATACATAATGGCTTAGTAGCTGTCCACACTTTAGTGTTGCCCTTGGAATATAACTGCGACAGAGCTGTATGACTTCAATTATTCTAAAAATCTGCTTAGAGCACTTCCTTGCTATTATTCTAGGCATATTTTTTTTAACCTAAAATCAAGAAGAAGTGTAATCTCAGAGATGAGAAAAGGACAGAATCATTCAGGAATCATGCAAGGGATTAGATTCTGAAGTCAGGAAATCACATCCACATAACATTGTAAAGTGTAGAAAAATGGAAGAAAGGACTTCATTGAGAATGCAGAACATTTTTTTTTGTAAGGAGACATCAAATTTATGTGAATTCATCTCTTTTCCTCATCTCTGATAGGCATTATATTCAATCCCCTAAATTGCTCTTTAATCTGTTCTGCCCTCTCCATTCCCATTGCCTCTGCTAAGTACAAGACACTTATTTTTCCTGTACAATCAGTCATAGCCTCATTCTTTTTTGTTCACGTTTTGGGTACCCTGCTTTATTTCCTTGAACACTTGTAACACATATTTTATATTGAGTTGCCAATAATTTAAATATCAGAAGTACTGAAGTATTGAATTATTTGACAGTTGAATTTGTATGTATACGGATAGATTGATAATAGATTTAAGTGGATATTGCTGCAATAGTCCATTGAAATTCAACATTAAGATATAGATTATTGTCTGGTCTAGCAGACTCTTTTGCTGTCCCCAAAAGAGGTATTTTTTTTTTTATGATACAGGCCTCATGACTGGACAACTGCCTGTTATTTTGTTTTTGGTAATGATAATATTTATAATCATCCAATATTAGAAACATCCATCTGAAAAGTCTAGTACTTTGAGATGTGCTCAATGGGTATTTTTTTTATTTTATTAAAAAAATTTTTTTTTTTCTTTTGGCTGCACTGTGCAGCATGCAGGATCTTTGTTCCCCCACCAGGGATCGAACCCGCCACCCCCTGCAGTGGAAGTGGGGAGTCTTAACCACTGGACTGCCAGGGAAGTCCCCATGGATCTTTTTTTAGACAGAAGTATTTAAACTTTGTTTCTTCTCCAAATTAAGAATATTTACAAATATCTAATTTCTTAGAACTTTTGGGAATTGATTTATTATTGAGAATAAAAGAGTATAAATAGATTTACCAACTAATCTTCTATTTTCCTGTTCTATGTAGTCAAGACAGGTCAGTATGTTATTTTTCAATAATTAGTACTTATATTTCACTAAAAATGTCAAAATAATGAGTGCATCCAATAAGTGACAAAACCTTCAAATTTAAGATAGAGTAGAATTTTTTTTTTTATTTAAAAGGCAATAATGGATAATTTGGAGACGGGTCAATATTTTATTAGAACATCTTGATTTGTTACTGCATTGGGCTGGATTTGTTACTGCATTGGGCTGTCAGGAGGTGCCCTCTACAGAATCATATGTAAGTTGGTTATGAAAAAAATCACTTCTCTAAAGAACATGTTAAAACCTTAAGCTGATTATAATTACACTAAAATTTCTTAACTTTCTATTCTTATAGTCCACATCCATTTTTAGAAACATGCAAAAAAAAAGAGAAATATTAGCTAATTTTTTTAAGTCTTTTAAAATGTCTAATTTCTTCATTTGCATACGATTGGGAATTCTTCATAGGTATGACAAGTAACACTAAACATAAATCCCATCTTCTTTAATTATAAAAAATTAACATAACACATGTAATCAATGTCTTTTAAAAATTGTATAAACCTTATTTAAGTCTGCTGATAAATTTGATCTTTGGTGATTAGCAGGAAAATACTTTGAGAAAGCAAGAATTCAAAAAACACTTTGAAAGAAACCCAGATCTGTTAACTACGTTGTGTTTTTCATTGTGTAATTGATTCAAATATCTCTGGCTTCAATACATTTTAAAAGAGGTATCCCTAAATATAGGGATATATTTATCAGCCAGCTGCCTGGTAGGCTACTATGAAGGCTAAAGAGATGCTGTTTATACTGTAATGACAACCATTTCATCTAAATGAAAGTAGCCTAAATTCTACTTCCCTCGGAGCTGGGTGGTGAAGAACATTACTCATTGTTAAGCATAGAACATTTTTTTTTTCTCTCTTAGAGCCTAAGAAAAGGGAGACAATCTTGGGGGAGAGAGAGAGAGAGAGAGAAAGTGAAACTTGTGACTAATATCTACCATATGCCTAAAATTTGTCATGATTAATCAGGAAATTAATAGCTAATGTTTGAATTCTCTAATGCATGAGACATTGTTGTACTTTATACGCCCTAACTTATTTAATGGTTACAAATATCTTATGAGTAGATAATACTATCATTCCCATTTTATAGGTAAGAAAACCAAATAACAGAGACGTTAAGTAACATGTCCAACATCCACAAAGCTAATAGTTATGGAACTAAGATTCAAACCCAGGTAGTCTAGCCCCAGAGTCATGCCCTTAACTATGATGCTCAATTGTTTTTATAACAAATATTATTTTTATCAAAGTAACTGTGTACTGATGTCTTTACAACAACCTTTCTAGTCCTGACTTCCTAAAGCATTTACTAGCTCAACAAACATGCTCAGCACCTGCTATAGGACAATAATAATTCTAAGTGCTAGGTATCCAAAATTGATTAAATCAGGACCCACTTACTTGGGGCTTTACATTTAATGAAGGAGACAGACATAATAAGAATGAGATGTGATGAATTTTAATAGATGTATGCTTGAAGTACTAAAAGGGCACAAGAGGGGGGCCTTCTCTCTAAGGGAAGTCCAAGAAGATAGAGCAGCACATGCAAATACTCAGTCTTTAAAGAGCAAGGCTTGTTTAGAGAAGCACAAGTATAGAGCTCAGAATGGCTGGAGCATAAAGGTCAAAGGCAGACTGATGAGAAATAGAAATGGAAAAGAGGTAGGGGATAAATCAGAAAGCATATTGTATCCAATTGTCTATGTGATATTTTTCACTTTGAAAACAGCATGTTTTAAACAGAACTCATTTGAACAAACTAGTGGTTACCAGTAGGAAGGGGTTTGGGAGGAGGGGAAAGACAGGGGTAGGGGATTAAGAGGTACAAACTACTATGTATAAAATAAGTAAGATACAAGGGTATATTGTACAGCACAGAGAATACAGCCAATATCTTATAGTAAATTAATTTTTTTATTGGAGTATAGTTGCTTTACAACGTTGTGTTCGTTTCTGCTGTACAGCAAAGTGAATCAGCTATACGTATACATATATCTCCTCTCTTTTGGATTTCCTTCCCATTTAGGTCACTGCAGAGCAATGAGTAGAGTTCCCTGTGCTATACAGTAGGTTCTCATTAGTTATTTTATACATAGTAGTGTATATATGTCAGTCCCGATGTCCCAATTCATCCCACTCCCCCTGCCCCCTTGGTATCCATACATTTGCTCTCTACATCTGTGTCTCTATTTCTGCTTTGCAAATAAGATCATCTATACCATTTTTTTTTTGTGTGTGTGATATGCGGGACTCCCTCTGCCGTGGCCTCTCCCGTTGCGGAGCACAGGCTCCGGACGCGCAGGCTCAGCGGCCATGGCTCACGGGCCCAGCCGCTCCGCGGCATGTGGGATCCTCCCAGACCGGGGCGCGAACCCGGCTCCCCTGCATCAGCAGGCGGACGCGCAACCACTGCGCCACCAGGGAAGCCCCATCTATACCATTTTTTAAGATTCCACATATATGCGTTAGTATACAATATTTGTTTTTCTCTTTCTGACTTACTTCACTCTGTATGACAGTCTCTAGGTACATCTATGTCTCTACAAATGACCCAGTTTCATTCCTTTTAATGGCTGAGTAATATTCCATTGTATATATGTACCACATCTTCTTTATTCCTCTGTTGATGGACATTTAGGTTGCTTCCATGTCCTGGCTATATAATAACTTTAAATGGAGTATAATCTACAAAAATATTAAATCACTATGTTGTACACTTGAAAGTAATGTAACATTATAAATCAACTATACTGTAATAATAATAATAATAACAGAGCTTATTTTCTTCTGGTGACATGTGGTCCTTTTGTGGAGTTTCTCATTTGGGTTATTAACAGCACCCCAAACTACCCAATTAACCAAAGCGGAAATATCTGAGGCATCTTCAAAGCTTCTTATTTACTCATACTTTACATCTAATGAGTCTCCAAGTTCTATTGATTCTTTCAATATATCCCAAATCTCCATACGGTCTTCCATTCATCTCTCAATCTAGGCTGCTACCTCTTTACTTCAGTTCTTATTCTGTTTGTCAGCATCTTTTGAGGCAATCTCCTATGTTTCTTCTCTCCAATGTACTCGACGTGTTATAGGAAGCAATCATTCTAAAATACCAATCCAATCATGTCACTATTCTGCTTAAATCTCCAGTGGCTCCCTATTACCCTCAGGAAAAAAAAAATCTCCAAATCCTTAGAACACTCAGCTCTTTACCATCTGCCCTAATCTATCTTTCCAGTAACGTCTTCTGTACGACTTAATGTACACATACTGGAATTCAGCTATGCTGAACTACTTATTATTCTAATGCAAATGTAGACTAGCTTAGTGGTTAAGCATGTGGCCTACCTGCTCAATCTGACTAGATTTCAAATCCCATCAATTCAGTTGTTATCTGTGTGGTTTTAAGAAAGTGATTCAAATTCTCTGAGACTGAATATTCTCAGTTACAAAAGAAAGAATACAGAGACTTGTTGGTTGTGAGGAGCAAATGAGACAATGCACTTTGCAAAATGCCTGGCCTTTATTTACATTTAATAAATAGTAACTTTGTGTCTTTTAAAAAAAATTCTCTGTACCTGCAAATTTGCTGTTCTGTCTTCTTGGAATATCCTCTCTCTACACAAGTGTTTGTCTGCCAACTTCTTATTCACATTTCAATATTATTTGATGTGGTAAATACTCTAATAGCAAATAGCCAAAATGTCATCTCTCCCAGGGGGTCTTGCCTGGACTCCTAAAGGAAGATTTAGAGAATCTTGTTAAATCCTCCAATCGTGCATCTATTATAGTAGCTATCACAGGACTGTAATTATTCATTTTCCTGAGCCTGAGGGACACTCTTTGTGCTTGCTGTGCTCTGAAATATAGCAAATGCACAATATTTACTGAATGAATGATACTGACCAGTTCAAGAAGATGGTTTGTTGGCTTGACTGTTATCACCTTACCGATTTCTGTTATCTTCTCAAGAAAATTTTAAAATTAGTAAAAAAATCAGATGTCTTTGCACACTTACTTATTTGTTAAATATTCATTGGGATTCTATGCTACGGCATTTTGGTAGATTTGGGGAAAAAAGCAACAATGATATCAAAACAAATACTTAGTACACATGACTGATATTTAAAACCAAGATTTGATGTGCTCAAAACCCTTTTCCTTCAAATAATGCTATGATCATCAGTTAAAATAACAAGCCACCTGGTTAAGAATGAATTTATCAACCTGTTAAAAGTATATTAATCTACAAATCCCTGCACAGGCACTGTTCTTTATTCTCACATATGCATGCTTGAAATACACACAGTATTACTGATATAGAGACTGAGTTTACTGAGATAACACAGTAAATATCTTTTGCATGGCTTTGTATATCAGATCAGCCTAAGCTTAGCAGATAACTTCTGAAACTGGAAATACTTGATAAGTCTACACACGCATCCACAGGTTGGAGTGAGGACATCCCAGGTTTAGTTATACAAATGCACACATACAGGTGAGATTCTTAGCCTTAGGTCATAGGATATTGATTTTGAGTAAAACACTTAAACGCTTTCTCCCTTACTCTTCTCACTTGGAAAAAGAGAAAACTGATGATTTGATCACTTCGATCTCTTCACGATTCTCCACAATCTATGTTTGCCTCAGTTTATCCAGCTCTGACCCACAGCTCCATGTCCCTGCGCCCTACCCCTTGTCACCTAAGTCTTCTAGTGGCCTTGTCTCTGTGCTCTCTTGACTTCTCCAGGCACTGATGTTAGTATGTCCTTTTTGAAACTTCTCCTGCTTTAATTTTCATGAAACACTTCACATTCTTTTCATACATCTCTAATTTATCCTCATTTATTGTCCAGGACTGTCTTCCTTTTCCCACCTTCTAGGCATCCTTTAAAGTTCTTTACACAAGTTTCTTCACTTTCCAGTTTTTCACTTACTGAGTCATCTCATACCTACAGCTTCAACTATCATTTTTATGTGGATGACTCCCCAAATCTAAGTTGGAAATGTAATCTCTCTGGCACACTCCAATTCCATATTTCAGCTGCTTCCTTGGTATCACCATCTGGCTCCCCTGAATTCACTTGAAATTCAACATGTCTAAAACTTAGTTGGTACTGTCTCCAGGGTGCATGTCTTTCTTTGGACTTTGTTGTTTTACCCTAATGGTATTAGCATCCTCTAGTCACTGAAATTCTAAATCTCGTACAGTCTTCAGTTGCCATCTTGGCCTCAATGGTCCGTTCCTGCAACGTGTACCTATATCAGGTATCCTACCCCACCCCTTCTTTTCCATTTTCATTGCCTCTTCTTTAATACGGTTCTCTCACCAAGGCTACAGAAATTTCCTTGCCTACCCTTTTTTCCCCAATTGATCCTGCTTACTGCTACTCTCAACTTTGCTTTTCTCCTTAGGCTTTGGCGTACTGTAAGTTTAGGTAAATCTCCTTCTCCTCAGTTAGTTTAGACCATAGGGACCCATACATGCCCAGTTAGCATACCCTTCACCCCAGGTTCCCAGACATGGTCCTCAAACCATGGGAGGAAAGACGACACAGATCATCTCAAGTAATAGATAACCCCGTGTGTATTATACATCATAGAGATGCCAGGAGTAATTAATAGGTAATTCAAGATACAGTCCATTTGTAGAGGTTAATTTTTTTCTACTCATTTTAGCACTTCAAGAAATTTCTCAAAATCAACTGCAATCAAATCAAATACATACAAATAACATATTGATTACTGATAGCACCGTTGATTACATTATCTTTTCCTCTTCCCTATGTATATAGGTTTCTACTTTAGGAAATGTGTCAAAGTAATAGCTTAGTCTAGGCAGCTCAAAATGTTAAGGGGGAAAGCCTTAGATCTGGGGTCAGAAAATGTATTCTATTTCCCTTTCCAAATCATGGTTAGCTGTGTGAACTTGGTCAACTTTTTGAGTGTCTCTGTGATCCCGTTCTTTCACATTCATATAATATGCAAATAATGTCTGTCCTTATTACCTCCATAGTCATTGGAAGGACATGTAAAAAGATCTTCAGACGTTCCCAAACCTCTGAGAATTTGGCTAATCGTCCACATCAGCGGGGAGAATTTATAAGTCCCTGTCCCCGGTAAACTCATTTTTAAAGGCTCTCCAGGTGATCTGTCATTTGGAAACTACATTTTACAAATTTTAAAGTGAGAGTTGTCATTGTAACACTGACCATTAGAATCTAACATTTGCCTTTCTAGGTCATTGGTCATCCTCATTTCGGAGTTTAACAGCATTTAGATTGCCTTTGGACTGCTTTTAGTTCTAGACTTTATATAAGTAATCATCCTGAGAAAAAAGCCGAAAAACTTTCGATAACAAGTTTTGGCCTTTACCCTAAAGGAAACCTTGTCTTCTTGCAGAAGGCTGATAAATGGATTTAGTCAGTTTAGATGATTAGAGCATTTTATAGTCTAAATTGACAATGTAAATCCACTCTTACATGCAATGCATTAAGCTAAATTCTCCAAAGTTATGGGTACTTCAGAAAACCCGGAAACAGGTATTTTAGAGGTAACAAAATGTACTGAATGAAAAAATACTTCTCACTCTAATCCTTTTTTATAGTTCTGAATATCATCTTTCCAAGGACTCTAAGGTTTTTGACTTCCTAAGCATTCACCATAACATCATGCTATGTTTTTCCAGAAGCAGTGGATTTAATTTTATCTGTCACATAACTGTTACTGGAGTTTTGGTAAACTATAATTTTTTTTTTTAAGGCAGTAAGCTTAGGGGTAAGAATGAGCTGTTGAAATAGAAACCAAGCATGCAAATAGAAATTACTTTGTAATTCTTTTCTAAGATTCAGTACACCACAAAAGAGATTAAGCAGGAAAGAAGTCTAATGAGATCATTCTTTGATATATTAACATCATTTCATAGTATTCAGCAAAGCATTCATCGAATTGTGGTGACATATAAAAAAGGTCAAATAGATCTTGTTTAGAAATTGCCTTGATTGACACTGACTACCTTTCCTTTGTAAAAGAAAAGAAACTACAGTGTTTAAGCCCCAATTTGCTCCAGGTGCTTAAGCTCCACATTGCTTTGACACATTCCAACTCTAAGCACACCCAGGCATTCATGATCATACTATCCATCAAACGCCCCGCCGACCCCACCCCCGTGTTTTAACTTTGTGAATGAATTTCAGTTTTCCTTACGTAGGTTAGCACAGCATAATGGATAATCACAAAAGCTTGGGGCTCAGGCAGATTTGCGGTCCAACACTGTTTCTATCATGTATTAGGTGTGTAACTTTAGTTAACTACTAATTGCTGTAAGACCTTGCTACTCAAAGTGGGGTCTGTGGACCAGCAGCATCTGTATTGCCTGGGAGCTTTTAAAAATGCAGATTTGCAGCCCCACCTCAGAACTACGGAGTCAGAATCTACACTTAAAAAATTCTCCATTAAAATTGCCAGTGAGGTGGGGAGGTGGTGTGGAGAATCAAGACAACAGTTTTCACGGTGTGTTGTTTTATGAGATACAGCAAGTGACTCATAATTTAATGATTATTATGAGTTTTATATGTCTTTTAATTTGTAATAGAATTCTTGCAAGCTAGACATTACCTCACTGTCTCATCAAAAGCTGTTATTATTCCTAATTCACTTTGATGATCTATTTTTCAGCGGGTGAGATTACATAGGGTGATGGTTCACAATTTGTTTTTTGCACTTTAAGAATTTCAGATTAGATATAGAACACCTTTCTCTTCTTAGCTTTATTTCCCTGAACTTTTGCTTCTAAGCACTGCCTCCTATTAGTATCTGTTTAATGTCCTTTTTTCCCTCTAAGACTTTCTATGCCTTTGGGTGTGTTGATCAACTTCACAAGAGTGTGACCAGTTATCTCTACCCTGAGCTTGGTAAAGCTTTGGGAAAGACAGTCCTTTCTGGATCCTCAACACAGATATAATCCAGGTTTAAACACACACATGTATGAATCTACAACCTTAATCCAAGACCAAAGAATTCTACCTTAAAAGATTTCTCTCCAAGCAGCTTTTTCTTGTATCCCACAATTTGCAGTGATTTAGGCAGAGATATGTAATAGTGAGAGAACTGAATTCAGCTTCTGGAGCCCATTTTGTCGTTTAAAAACTACCTCTGTGATATTGGACAAGCCACTGAATTTAGTGCCTTGGTGTGGACTGGAAATAACTGTACACTGTGGCTTAACAAGTCTACCATGGTTTACCATAGCTCCTCCTGTTGCGAGGGTCAGACCTGATAACTTATGCAAAGGCCCTTCACAGGCTTTACCTACCTCTGATCCCTTACATTTTAGGCACGATTTCTCTATTGGTGACTTCAGCAAAGCACACTTTCTTGTTAGAATCACTGAGGTTTTCCTTCTGGTCCCCTCTTTCCCCCTTCTAATTACGATGTGAATTCACATTTCTAGAATTCCCGAAAGGATTTCTTGCAAGCTCAAGGGCCTTTGCGAGAACTCACAGATCACGGTATCTCTGGAGAAGGGGAGGGTTGTCACCGTCTGCAGGCTGCAATGAACTCTTTATTCCTAAGAGCACGTTAAAACGATAACGTTTATTGAATGCTTAATATGTACCAGGCACCATCCCAAGCGTTTTGCACATACACACTCATTTAATCCTCAGAGTACCCAGTGACTAGTATCAACATCACCGGTAGTTCGCAAACAAGGAAACCCGAGGCACAGTGAAGCTAAATCCCTCGCCCAAGGTGTGGAAGCCAGGCAACCAACGACCCGACACTGGTCACAGTGATGCTTTCTTTTCTTTGCTGCACACGGATTCTGAATTTCACAAGAAGGTATCCGGCTGTCCCTCGGCGGGATGTGAATAGCTTCTCTGAAGTCCCAGCAGCTGGCTGCTGCCCCCTGAGGGTGACGTTACATCGGAGGGGAACGCGGAGGCAGAGAGCGAGCGCAGAGCCCCGAGCGCCCAGGCCGCGGGCAAACGCCGGCCCGATCCGAGCCGCCAGGCGGTGGCAGGTGGAGCCCGGGCAGAATCGGAACCTGTTGCTGAAGCCCAGCCGGGACGCTTCCGGGTCCCAACGCCGCGGGCGGCTCTGCCCTGGCGTGGTGTGCAGGTAGGGGAGCGGGTCAGGCCGGGCTGGGGTCCCCAGCGCCCGCCGCTGGCTTGGATGATTCGTGCTAGCGATTGGGGAGTGTTACCTTGGATTCTGCGACTTCACTCTTTCGATCTTTCCCAAATCCCTTCCTAGTTCCACAGGGCACCCTCTATGAAGGCACAGTCCAGGAAGGCGACGCTTTGGTCCCCAGCCTGACTTTTGGGGGCTTCTCTGCCCGGGCTCTTCGGACCACAGATGCATGTTCTCAGGCTCGCAGCGCTGGGATGGGGACAGCGACCGGGGAAAGTTGGGGTGGTGGCCTCTTTCATAACCTTAAAGTCCTCCCAAAACCCTCTCCAGAGCCGTATTGCTATAACTTTTGTGTCGAGTCTCCTTGAAGAGCATGCTTGATACTAGAGAGTTTTCTAAACTGCTCTCTTCATCCGTGATGATTTTGAGCAATGATCATTGCGTATCTGAGACTGCATCTTGTGTGTTTTTATTTGCCAGAAAGGCTAAAATGTGGTTTCTTATCCGGGTGCAGGACACCACAGAGCCCACAGTGAAGAAGGCACTTGGAGAGATTTTTAGCTCTTTCTGGGGGTGAGACAGGGTTTCCAGACAATGCCAAGTTTAGCCTCTTTTTTGCCAAACTCCCAGGCATTTTCCGGAGGTTCAGCCCTGGGCCAAAGATAGGGTCTGGTGTAGGAAAACAGGAAAACTGTGGTTTTTGTTAAAGACAGAACTTTAAACTAAGAAACAAAGATACATTTGTTTACCCCTTCTTTTACCCTCAGCTAGACTGTAGATTTTTTAAAGATTTATTTTAAAGTCTTAAATATAAGATGACATAAGCTGTAAGAATATGATGGATTTTTTTTTTCTGACCAAAGTATTAAGTTATTTTAACCATGTGTCTAAATTTCTCTTTCCATTATACATCCAAATCATTTTCAACTGATAACAATTAATGAGGG
This sequence comes from Physeter macrocephalus, assembly GCF_002837175.3. Classification (NCBI taxonomy): domain Eukaryota; kingdom Metazoa; phylum Chordata; class Mammalia; order Artiodactyla; family Physeteridae; genus Physeter; species Physeter macrocephalus. Next base: position 63,232,012 of record NC_041220.1, read on the forward strand.
GGAAGACAGGCAAATTGTGGTTTGTAACGTGTGGACACATTTCTGTTTCCAGCTTCAACCCTAATTACATAAAACAAAATAGCTTGTGTAAAATCATCTTAATATTTTAAGTTATGATTGAATCTGCAAAATTGCTATGAAATGCTCAAAAACAGAACCATTATCAAGAACAGAGAGTTGAGTGGCAACTGTATGCAGAGTTTGGTTAGAGTCTTTCATCTGTTAAAAGCTGCTGTCATTTAGGTCTTCTGCCTATTTTTGGATTGGGTTATTTGTTTTTTTGTTATTGAGCTGCATGAGTTGCTTGTAAATTTTGGAGATTAATCCTTTGTCAGTTGCTTCATTTGCAAATATTTTCTCCCATTCTGAGGGTTGTCTTTTGGTCTTGTTTATGGTATCTTTTGCTGTGCAAAAGCTTTTAAGTTTCATTAGGTCCCATTTGTTTATTTTTGTTTTTATTTCCATTTCTCTAGGAGGTGGGTCAAAAAGGATCTTGCTGTGATTTATGTCATAGAGTGTTCTGCCTACCTTTTCCTCTAAGAGTTTGATAATGTCTGGTCTTACATTTAGGTCTTTAATCCATGTTGAGTTTATTTTTGTGTATGGTGTTAGGGAGTGTTCTAATTTCATACTTTTACATGTAGCTGTCCAGTTTTCCCAGCACCACTTATTGAAGAGGCTGTCTTTTCTGTACTGTATATTCTTGCCTCCTTTATCAAAGATAAGGTGACCATTTTCTCCAAAGAAGATATACAGATTGCCAACAAACACATGAAAGAATGCTCAACATCATTAATCATTAGAGAAATGCAAATCAAAACTACAATGAGATATCATCTCACACTGGTCAGAATGGCCAGCATCAAAAAATCTACAAACAATAAATGCTGGAGAGGGTGTGGAGAAAAGGGAACCCTCTTGCACTGTTGGTGGGAATATAAATTGATACAGCCACTATGGAGAACAGTATGGAGGTTCCTTAAAAAACTAAAAATAGAACT
>NC_041220.1:63233203-63234957 GCF_002837175.3 Physeter macrocephalus
ACCCAGCAGTCCCACTACTGGGCATATACCCTGAGAAAACCATAATTCAAATAGAGTCATGTACCAAAATGTTCATTGCAGGTCTATTTACGATAGCCAGGACATGGAAGCAACCTAAGTGTCCATCAACAGATGGATGGATAAAGAAGATGTGGCACATATATACAATGGAATATTACTCAGCCATAAAAAGAAATGAAATTGAGTTATTTGTAGTGAGGTGGATGGACCTGGAGTCTGTCATACAGAGTGAAGTAAGTCAGAAGGAGAAAAACAAATACCATATGCTAACACATATGTATGGAATCTAACAACAACAACAAAATGTCATGAAGAGCCTAGGGGTAGGATGGGAATAAAACAGAGACCTCCTAGAGCATGGACTTGAGGATATGGGGAGGGGGAAAGGTAAGCTGGGACGAGGTGAGAGAGTGGCATGGACATATATACACTACCAAACGTAAAATAGATAGCTAGCGGGAAGCAGCCACATAGCACAGGGAGATCAGCTCGGCACTGTGTGACCACCTAGAGGGGTGGGAGGGAGGGAGACGCAAGAGGGAAGAGATATGGGAACATATGTATATGTATAACTGATTCACTTTGTTATAAAGCAATTATACTCTAATAAAGATGTGAAAAAAAAAGCTGTTGTCATTTAAAAGAACAGGTCTTTACTATATACTGCATTATCTTTAAAGGTGTATATTAAAGTTAGTGATAAGTAGATATTGTAATAATCTAAAATGTACTTTCACTATTACTTGATAATGCAATAATGTGTTACTCATGTTATTATCTTCTGTTTTTTTAATCAACATAAACGTTTTTCTAAAATCCATATCATCGAAAAAGATCTTCCTAACAGCCATGTTTTCTTGATGTCTATAGGTATCTTCAGGAGAGTCTGAACCTCCAATTTATTTTTTTTTAGTCTATCATCTATCTATCTACTTTATCTGACATTTTTATTCCTGAGAATTTTGTGGATACATTACTATTTAAAAGTATGTATTAAAAATGTGTTGTTTTATTTTTATGATTCTTTTACCTCATAGCTCCTGTTAATCATGCTACTCACCATAATTCTCTTACAGATGTCAAAGGCTGTAGAAGGTATAGATATAAATTTACTATTAATCAATGAATGATTTGCTCCTGCAAAATTGTTTATTTATTGTTCTTGGCTTTTATGTGTGTATGATTTTTGATAAAAAACTTCTTGCAATGCCTCTCTGATAAATATTCATGAATGTTTTCACTGTAGTGCACTGAAATGGATTTCCAGCTGTAATACAAACATAAAATAGGAATAACTTTGTTCCTCAAAACTTCGTATATTTAAAAATAATCATTTTCTAAAATACTACCCTCCTTATTCTGGAGAGAGGGAGTTGATTTTAGTTGGACACTTTAATACTGTCATACCTATTAAAAGAGAGAGAGAAATATAACCTCACTTTCCTACGGTATATCTATCTAGTCTTTTAATAATCTTACCAAATAGTTCTCTTAAACACATGAATCTTATGCGTGCAATGAGCCTGCTGTTGACAGCTGATTTTTCTTTCCTTCCTCATTACCTTTAGTTTTTTTTTTGTTAGTTAGTTTTTTTTTTTTTTGTGGAATGCGGGCCTCCCTCTGCCGTGGCCTCTCCCGTTGCAGAGCACAGGCTCCGGACACGCAGGCCCAGCGGGCATGGCTCACGGGCCCAGCCACTCCGCGGCATGTGGGATCCTCCCAGACCGGGGCGC
>NC_041220.1:63234972-63248691 GCF_002837175.3 Physeter macrocephalus
CCCGGTTCCCCTGCATCGGCAGGCGGACGCGCAACCACTGCGCCACCAGGGAAGCCCCTACCTTTAGTTTTAAGTTCTAGCTCTGGGGGATAAACTGGCTCTTAAATGAATTTTCCAATTGCCTTGAAACTGAACATTCAGAGTCTAGAGGCTCCCTTACTCTATCGAACCAAAGGCAGATGGAGAGATACTGTCCCAGCAGTGAGTTACAATGGTCAGTCACCACAACAGACAGCTGTTTTGAATGGGTCTCATGTCCTTCAAGTACCTCGTGGAATTCTGAGATAGAAGACATAAAAATGGAGAGATCAAGTCCTCTTCCTAGTCAGGCTTCTGACTGGCTCTGTGCCTGAGGTAAATCATTTAACTTCTCTAAGATTTCTCAAATATAAAAGGATGAGTTAGAATATGCTTTCTAAAATCTTTTCGCCCCTCTGGGCTTCCCTGTTGCTATGGTAGGAGGGCAGACCATCCAGGGTGAGAAGGCACAGATATCCTTGATTTGCTACTTGACAGCAGCCACCTTTACGCAAGGCCCTAAAAGTTCTATGAAATCAGTATCTCCTGTGTCAACTGGACTATTAGAAGGAATGAATGGGGTGTACAGGTGATTGTGCTGGATGCGGCCTCTGGCACATAGAAGATGCACAGTGATGTTCTTTAAGTCACCCATCTCTGACAAATATAAAGTTTTTTCTGTCTCCAGCAGGGGAGATGAGCAAAGTGCAGATAAGTTCCCTCTGCATGTTCAGGGGGCCATTACCAGTAGTATAGCTCCTCCAGTATGGGACAGGGAGATCAAGAGATGCAAGGGTCAGAGCCTCAAGCATATGATGAATGCCTCTTTGATCTCTCATCAACCCTCCCATCACACACAAAAAGATCAAAGTCAGGACAGCACCAAAATTAAATTTATCTCCACGCCACACAAGACTGAGAAGACAAGCCCTATTCCAGTTCCCTGTCAAGCTAGGTGCAACTCTGTCAGAGCTAAACACACCAGACATTAATTACATCGGGGGAATCAGAACAGTGGCATATCCCAAATCACACCACGGCAGTAATTTAAAGAAAAGAGAGAAGAAAACTACAAACAAAATAACACCTGAAATGCCAAGAAATTGATTCTCTCTTAACTTTGTTGCCTCTGAAAATTTAACATTTCTAAATATTACCAAAGTATATTTCTCACTTTATTTTCTTTTTGGGCAGTTGAGGGGTCTCATTTAAGTGCCTACATAAAATCTGGGTTCCACTGTGGCAATTTCAGACTAAGGCATCTTCTACTAGAACTAATGCATCTTTTTCTAGTCCCTCACAGAAATCTCAGCTGACCTTTGTTTTCAAAACTCTGGAGGGTCTACCAAGCATATGAGAATATTACAGTTCTGGTTGCTTTGGAAAACAGTTTCCCAAAGCCAAATGAGATAGTGCTGGCTAATCTTTAGTGAGCTCTCACTTCATGTGTGTTATCTCACTCACTCCTCGTGATTTCAGAAATTGTGTACAACCACAATCCCTGTTTTGTTGATAAGGAAACTGAGGCTTGGAAATAATTTGCCCAAAGTAAACGTGTTCGCTAGACTGTGAGGAATTGGGATAATGAACTCCTGCAGCCTTCAAGTCCATGTGCTTAAATTCTGTACTGCAGGACCCCCAAGTACATAGAAATAGCAGCTTACGATCAAAGTACTGATTTCTGCATATGCCAAGCCTTTCTGAACAAACAAACAAAAAAGCTGCATTCTTAAGAAGAAATAAATATTACAGGCTTGATGAAGTTTCTTATAAGCTGAAATAGGAAACAGCCATTACTTGTGAAGCTTTTTCAAATGCCTATACCTGAGTCCCACCACTGGACACCAGTGGGTCTGGAGTTGGGTCTGAGTATATGTATTTTTATGATTCTGAGTGAAAAGAATCCACATGATTACTCTTAGTGAAAATAATTGGTCCCATCCCACATTGCTATTTGTAGCCATAGACAGAAGAAATGTAAGTATTATCTGGAAAAAGGGATATTTAGAGAAAAAAGAACAAGAGGATAAACATTTTGTGAATCCAGTCTGCCCAGAACTCCAGCTAAATCAAAGTTATCTATATTAGAGTTTTCTGCCTGAGAACATAAAACTCAATAAGGGAAAATTTCAGATCAAGAAGTTGCCCATGGCCTTACAATTCTCATATTCTTTAGGGAAGTACAGCAGGGGATCTATCAGTTTTGCAAACTGCTTCCTCTTTCACAGAGTGTCATCTCAAACATCTTGCCTCCTTGCAAAACTGAGACATTTAGAGAGGTGTCACCTGTAATACCTAGAGTTTCTCTGAACTCTCCTACTTTCCTTTAAAGTAGGGGATCTCATTTAATGGCTTTACCTAAAGACGAATTAATTGAATTGAAAGTACCTATTTAAAGTTTCTAAATTTTCCTTTTCCATTGCACCCCTGTCCCTGCAATCTTGGCACACTGGTACTAAAGTGAAGGTGGGCTCTCTAAGGACACAGCTTCCAACCCTTATAAGCAGGGTAACAGGCACCCTCTAGCAGAGTTTATAGCCTTATACCTCCCTTGGCCCCCTACTCACAATCTCCCGGTCTTCTCTCTGGAATTCCCCATCCTCAACAGGTTTACAAGGTCTTTTTGTCCTTCGGTGGCCATTTACATCATTTATATCACAGTGCCTCTTCAGGCTTGAAAGTCTTTGGCTAGAATCCTGCCACTTTGAAGACATTCCCTTTGTCTCCACTTCTTTCAGCTGGAAAAGCTACCTCAACTGATTTTTGACCCATAGCATGGTTTATGCTTCTTCCAAAACTAGCAGCCCTGGGGGCTCGCTGAAGATCAAGCGGAGCTTTCCTAAGTACCCCTATCCTGAGCTTGCTTTTCATCCAGGTTTTAGTAACTTCTTCTAATTCAAGTTTTCCTACAGAAGTAGGCCCTTGAAGTTTCTGCAGTTTGCAAGCCTGGCAAATTCCCTCCAAGTTCATGCTTAGCTCTCACTCCACTTGTCCTCATGTGGTCCCTCCAGCCTCAAACGTTTCAAGCTTAGTCCTACTTAAAACTTTTGCACGTACTCTTCTCCCCGCCTGGGTATCTAGCCCGTCAGAGTTGCACAAGCAGAGATTCTTTTTTCCATTTAAGTCTCAGGTTGGTGTGCCTCTCCACGCCACTTGTCATCAGGGTATCATTTGATCTGTGCATGAATCCACTTGCTACTTGAGACCACCTCCATTTCCGTGTTTTCTTGTTTATGATCTTACTCTCCAGAAGGAGAACCTAAGCTCCATAAGAGATGAACTTAATGATTTTGTATTAACTCCTGGCCTCAGTGCCTAGAACAATGTGGCACATAGTAGAAACGCAGCAAATATTTGCTCAGTGAAAATTTCATTTCCATTACCCTATTAGTTTCTCCTGCATCCTTTTGCAGGTCCAGTCAAGTTGCTAAAACTTTAACCTTAGCTCCCATTCTTCTTTTGTACTTTTTTTTCTCCTTTACACTGATCCTACCTTAACTAAAAAGCCAATCTGTACGTATTTTTTCATTTCATGTGGGAGAAAAAATTTTGAAAAAGCCACTTATTTACCAATGACTGCACTATTTTAATATACATGCAGGTTCCATGGTATCTATTCCATGGATACCACATATCCATGGTATATGTGGATTTTTAAGAATAATCTGGGTCTGAGCACTAAGAAAGACTAAAATATGGTACAAAATGGTACATTTACTTTTTGGTAAAGTTAAATCCACCCATTCTGCTAATTTCATTGGCATGATAATTTTTCTTCTTTAAAATATTTTATTTTTAAAATATAAGCATACGTAATTTTATATAAGTGCCCAAATTATATCATTCTGTTGCAATTAAATTCTTAATTCTTCAATTTCCTTTCTTAATTGCCTCTGCCACTCTTTTCCTCCTGTTTCCAAATCACAAGTAACCCATGTTAGCAACTGAGTTCTATTATTGTAGATTTTCCTATGCTTTTATAACATGTATAAAAGCATGTATACGTATGCAAACATGATTGTGTATACACATATGCACATCAATCTTTTTGTCACATTTTCAAAAATGTACATCTTGTTTTTCTTATTCATTAATACCTTGTGAAAATCCCTCCATTGCAACTATAATAGATAAAAGTTAAAAATTTAAATGTCTGTATATTACATGATATGAATAATAAACAATTAATTTGACTGATCTCCCCCCCTTTTAAACATTTTCTGTTCCCAGTGGGTTTTATTTATCCAGTTTTATGACAAAATGAGGCTATCATAAAAAGTTTATGTTTTTATTAATAAGTTCAAGAGCTAAAAATATCTTCAAATTTTAATGTATATTGCCATATTGCTTCTAAAGTGTTACAAATACATTTTCACCAGAAAATTATGAAACTACTCTTTACTCATGTCCCCACAGCCATAGATGTTGTAACTCTTTAATTTTTAATTGTTATTAATTTGAATCTCTTAACAACTTGTGAAATTGAATATCTTTTCATGTTTTTCAGATATTTGGACTTTCTCTTATGTAAATTGTTTAATCCATATCCTTGTTGATTTTTCTGCTGGGTTATTTGTCTTTTTCTGATGAATTTATGTGTTCCTTGAAAATTGTCAATATTAACTCATATAATATTTTCTGTATTTTCTACTGTCTTAATACATAACTTATACTATGCACATTTTTATAATCAAAATATTTAATTTTTATTATATGAATTTTAAGATTTGGGTATTGATTAATAAGATTTTCCCTATTCCTAGGTTAGGCATGTAGTCTTCTCGATTTTATTGAAAGATTCTCATTTTTTAATGTTAACATTTGCACTTAATTCAAGTGAATTTTTAAAATTCACTTAAAAACCCAGTATACTATAAGATAGTGGGCAAACTTTTCCTTCTTCTAAGTGGATTATTGAATGTTTCATTCTTCCCCACCAAACTGAAATATCACTTTCATCATATATTAAAATTTCATATATGTATTTCTATATTCTGTTTCACTGCTCTATTTTTCCATTTCTATGGCAATTCCAAATTGCTTTATGTTTGCCATGGAGTGTTTTTCTGATGTTTTAAAAAGCATGTCTTCTCACTATTCTTCCTCATAATTTTCCTGGTCTTCTAGGGCATTTATTTTTCCCTCTGAGCTTTTTATCATATTCCAAAACAAATTCTGTGATCTGCTTTGCAAATATTTTTTGCAAATGAACTTTTGTCTATACATGTTTTAAATGCAATTATATTCAAGCTATATATTAATTTGGGAACACTTGACATTTATTTAAATGATTAAAATTTTCCTGCCACAAATATGGTGTTTTACTCAATTTGTCAGATTAAACAATCTTTTAGTAGGATTTTATTTTTTATGTAATTTATGTTTTATATTCTATCTTTCTTGTTAAATGTATTTCTACCTACTCTATATTTTGGTTACTGCTGTAAATTGGATTTTTTTTCATTTTAATTTCCAGGTGCTTATTGCTAATACTAAAGAAGGCTACTTTCTTTTTTAGTATAATATGTTTTGAGCCACCAGTTAACTAATTTCTTCAATTAATTATAGTAGCTATTTACTAGAGTGTATTGGGGTTTTTTTTTGGAATAGTGTTATCAGCAACAAAGAGATGGTTTTGTCTCTTTTCAATGTTTTTACCAAATATACAATATTATTGTCATTGTACACTTATTATAATCCCGAGACAAAGTTGAACAATGATCAAAAATAATAATGCTATCAGGCATGATAATCAAATTTTTGCTTAAAATGAGTCTTACAACATTGTAGTTTAAAGTAGTTTGCTTGGTTTGGGGTGCATGGTCTTTTTTAGTACTTATTTTACTTCTATTCCTTTTGCATGTATTTTTTATTAGTAATGCTAAGTTTTAAAAAATTATCTATTAATATAATCACATAATTTATATTTTTTAATTTGTTGATGTAATAAATTATGTTGATGGATTTCCTGACATTTAATCATCCTTGTATCCCTAGAATAAGTCCTTGCTGATCATTCTTTTTTCTTATTCAATCTGAGATTTATCTAGAAATGAGCTTGTTAGAAGTGTCTAAAAGCATCTTTTAATATATTACTAATTCTATTTGATAAGCTTTTAAAAATCTGCCTTTATATTCTCTGAATCCATATAAATGAGATTGATGAGGTGTTGGTAGTATAGTGGTGAGCATAGCTGCCTTCCCTATAAATGACAGTAATTTATATTACTATCTATATTATCAAGTTTTGGTATTATATTCATGCTTACTAATATGTATAAAATAGATAACTAATGAGAACCTGCTGTATAGCACAGGGAACTCTTAGTGCTCTGTGGTGACCTAAATGGGAAGGAAATCCAAAAAAGGGGATATATGTATACATTTGGCTGATTCACTTCACTATACAGTAGAAACTAACACAACATTGTAAAACAACTATACCCCAATAAAAAATAAAATAAAGGTGTGTGTACTACAAAAAGTAATTTGAGGAATTTTCTATATTTTTCTATGGTCTAGATTTTAAATAATTTTGGAATTGTCTGTTCTTTAAAGGTTTAATAGAGTTCTTCTCTGAACCTTGTTATTTTACCATTTAATTATTTTTATATTTACTTCTGCTAGTCAAGTTTATTATTTCTTTTTGGGGAAAATTTGGTTAAATTAAAGTGTTAAGAAATCATCCATCTAGGTATTTGCGATTGTTGCCATAGGTACAAATATTCTCCTATAAATTATTTTTCTGTAGCATAATATTTTTATTACATAAAATTTTTTATCTCGTTATTTTGTTATTTTGCCTTTGTCTTTAATAAGGCTCAAGAGAAGTTTATATAATTTTGTTGAGTTTTTCAAAGATTCAGCTTTTTAAAATGTATTTTTTCTGTTCGACAAATTATTTTTATTCATTCTGTCTTCCTTATTGCTTTCCCTATTATTATTGATAATAGGTAATTTTGATAATTTTGACTGATATTATTGGTAATTTTTCTAATTTCTTCAGATAAATATTTCAAGTTTTATTTTTGTAATTTCTACTAAAGTTAAGGCAATATATTGTTTTAAAAACTATTTTTCATTGCTTTCTAGTTTTTTTCTTTTTTTTTATACGTTATTTGAACTGAGGTTTATCTAGAAGTGTTTTTGTTAGTTTCCAAATGGTTAGGATGTGTTACTGACCTTTTAATTATTTATATCTAATTTTATTATAGCCAAAGAATATGTCAAGTATACATAGATAACTCTGAAAATCAATAGAGACCACAACCCAATAAAAAATAAGCAAGGAAAATGAATAGATGAATGATACATGAACATATAAAAAAAAAAGGAGATGCTCCAACTCACTAGTAATCAGAGCATTCAAATTAAAACAAGATAGAGTGACATTAGCACAATGGATGAATAAGACATCCCTTGCATATATGCTCCACTCAACAACAACAATTTGGCATTCATCTGTGGACAAAAGTTCCTTTGTGGTAACTGTGGGATCCAGCTAGCAGACTGTGAAACCCCAGTACAGTCCAAGAAGGAAGAGAGTTGTTTTGAGAAGACAGGGACAGGCCTGTACTCAGGCAGCTGCCTTGTGAACCCTGGTCCTGGCTGCATACCCAGAAACGACTTTGTACCCCTGAATGTCCAGCTACAGACCTGTCTGGCTTTTCTTCGGTCAACACCATATACCAAGGGACCTGGGAGGAGTCTCACCCACTCGTGCATCAAGTTATAGACATACAGACCTCAGTGCCATTTCTGGATGCTGTGAACCTGGACGTGGCCTGTGAACTGGCTCCAGCCCCTCTGGGCCCTGAACCAGGAGCATCTGAAGAACACTGATTCAGCCAATCACCCACATGTGAGAGAGCCTTAAGGGAACTCCAGGAGTCCAGTGGTTCTAGCACACCATTGGGTAAATACCAGATATTAGACACATTGAAGACAGTAGGAGGAACAGGTTGACTTTACTCATACCACCCTTCCCCTAGGAGGCGGAGCTTAGTCCCAAGAGAGCCCTTCTTGGCCCATGTTTTCTGCTGTGGGGGAAAGTGAGAGCATGGGAGTGAGTACCTGGCTTCCCTAGCTGCATGGGATGCTTCCCAAAAGGCTCATTCGTCCCTTGCCCCATTCAGAGTACTGAGTCATGAACTGCATGATTCGAGGGCAATGAGCAGCTAGGAGAACTGCAGCCAGGGCTTAAAACAGATGGGGATCCTACTTCCCACATCACAGACTCCATTGGGAGGCCTGCCTATAAACCACTGGGGAAGCTTCAGCTGTGGATTTCCCTAACTGTCTCACTGGCACCCCCAGTACTCCACATGCCTCACCCACACACACACACCACCCACCACATGGCCAGCTCCCTGTGTGAGTTCCAGGGACTGGAGAGAGATTTGCAGAAGGTTAGTGGGCACATACAATAAGCTGGCCCAAACATGTAGACCTTGGAGAGACCATAAACTTGAGCACTTAGCACTGCCCTTGGGAAAACAAAAGGGAGACTGTCAGCACTCAGCCTGGCTTGGCAGGATCAGAAGGTATATAAGCTTAAGGATTCTGCCACAAAAGGGAGCAAGAAGTGTGGAGAAAGTATATCCACAGAGGGCATGCAAAATCCTCAAACCCTAGCACGGCTGATGGAAGGTTTCATACTGAAGTGAGTCAACAAACACTGGAGATGACTGCTATTTCAAATGTGACGATATCAACACAAGACTTTCAGGAACATGAAAAATTAAAGAGACATGACACCACCAAAGAAACCCAATAATTTTCCAGTAACTGACCCAAAAGACAAGGAGATTTGTGATTTACCCAATAAAAAATTCAAAATAGCTGTTTTGAAGAAATTCAATGAGCTACAAGAAAACACAGAAAGAGAATTCAATGAAATCAGGAAGATAATACATGTATAAAATGAGAAGTTTAACAAAGAGACAGAAATCATAAAAAAAGGAACTGAACAGAAACTCTGGAGCTGAAGAATACATGAAATGAAGAGTGTAGTAGAGGGTTGCAGTAACAAAATTGATCAAGCAGAAGAGAGAATCTGTGAAGTAGAGGACAGGACCTCTGGAAGTATCCAGTCAGAAGAGAACAAAGAAAAATGTGTGAAAGAGTGAAGAAAGCCTATGAGATATCACCTCACCTGTTAGAATGGAGTATCAAAAAGACAAGAGGTGTGTTGGTGCAGATGGGGAGAAAAGGGAACTCTGTACATCACTGGTGGGAATATAAATGGGTACAGTCACTATGGAAAACAGTATGAAGGTTCCTCAAAAAATTAAAATTAGACCTACCATATGATCCAGTAGTCCCATGTCTGTTTATATATTCTAAGGAAATTAAATCACTACCTCAAAGAGATATCTGCATCTCCATGCTCAATGCAGCATTATTCATGACCGACGTATCGAAACAACGTAAGTGTCCATCCAAAGATGAATGGATCAAGAAGATATGGCAAATATATACATTGGAATGTTATTCAGCCATGAGAAAGAAGGAAATCCTGACATTTGAAACCACATGGATGGACCTTAAGGGCGTTATGTTCAGTGTAATAAGTCAGACAGAGAAAGACAAATATTGTATGATTTCACTTATATGTGCAAACTGAAAAAGCCGAACTCATAGTAAAAGAGAGTAGAATGGTGATTGCCAGTGGCTGGGGGTTGGGGAAAATGGGGAGATTTTGGTCAAAGCATACGAACTTCCAGTTGTAAGACTGATAAGTTGTGGGGATCTAATGTTCAGCATGGTGACTACAGTTAACAATATTGCTTTATATACTTAAAAGTTGTTAAGAGAGCAAATCTTATATGTTCTCATCACCAAGAAAAAGGGTAATTATGTGAGGTGATGCAGGTGTTAACTAACCCTACCATGGTAATCATTTTGCAATATATATCATTTTGTACATATATGCAATATATATGTAAATATATATACATCGAATTATCAAGTTGTACACATTAAACTTTCACAATGCTATATGTGAATTATCTTAATAAAGCCAAATAAATAAATAAATAAATAAATAAAATCAATGTAGAGACATTTGAACCCAGCCTTAAAGAGGGACTGAGCTATATGGACTATTACACAGCTTATTCCCCCTTGAGCTCTCTGGCTTATATTTCTTTAAAATGTTATTTTGGATTTTAAAGGAAAAATGTCTTTGTTCTTGAGTACCCAGGGAGACCCAATGCCATGTTTATATGTAACCTGAACCAGGATTAAGTGGAGGCCAAATCTGGGTGATTAATAAAATTATAAAAATTTTAAATGAAGCTAGAAAATAATTAAAACAAGGTGTCTTTTTACAACCATCAGATTGAAAAATTTTAGAAAGTCTATCAAAGCCAAGTACTGATGAGGCTCTGGAGCAATGGAGACTTATTTAGTTTGATCACTTTGGAAAGTGATCAGATTTGGTAAAATTAAAAATGTACATGCTTGATGTATGCGTATAAGGAGACATGTATAAGTCTCATTGTCATACAATGTTAATTACAGTATTATCTGTAATTGAAAATGGAAACAACTTAAGTCAGTAGAAAATGGGTAAATATTCATATGATGAATACTACAGCTAGGCCAAAGAGCAGATGCCATGCCTTGGTTAATGGAGAGATTCTGGAAGGATTTGAGTCCTGCTCTGTCATAACTTTAGAGAGCTATTTGTCCTTTCTCTGTTGCAGCTCTGTAAAACACGAATAATAATACCTACCTCAAGAGTTAAGTATAGAACAAGTTAATCCATGTAAAGTATTTAGAACAGTGGCTGTCACACAGAAAGAATTCATTAAATGTTCATTATTATTATTATTCAGAGAGTAAAAAGAATGAACTAGATCTATCTATATGCACATGGAATAATCTTGAAAACACTATACTGAGTTCAAAAGAAAAAAGTTGCAGAATTAAATATACACTATAACTGGAAATCAGTAATAAACCAAATCCCCACAAATCAATACATTTTAATGCTTGCAAATGTTTGTAGGGAGAATGTAAAACACAAAATGAAATCATACATAATAAGAGCATCATAACGATTGCCTGAAACCCAAAGGACAAAGCATTAGGAGGCTTTACTTCATATTATGTTTCATTCATAAAATTTGTCGTGCAACAAATAAGACAGATGTTAATACTTGTCAATACATAAGTCTTACCTGTAATATTATGACCTTTATATTTAAAATGTTTCAAAACAATAAAAAGATAAAAATGTGGTAAAAATTTAAAGCTGAAAAACTTAAAATTGAAAAGCCAGACATATGTGGGAAAAGTTTTATAAAAATGTAAAAAGGATTAAAATATTATTTAATAAAGATCTCATGTAAATCAGTAAGGAAAACACTAAGATCTCATGTATTAATGGACAAGTTTCATGAAAAAGCAATTACAAAAGAGAAAATGTAAATGGCTTAAAATACATAAAAAGATTCTGCCATTTCACTAATAATTTTTAAAATGTTTGTTGAAGCAAAAATGTACAATTTTATTGCTCTCTCATATAACCAAATTAAAAAAAATTATATTAGTGAGTCACTGTATATGTTGCAGGTGTAGCACTGTAAATTTTTGGATAATATCAAAATAATTTAGTGTAGATATAAAATAGTATTTAGTCACTGGGAAATATTTTGACATACAATTTTATATAAATTTACACTTATTTCATTGCTAGCAAATCAAAAATGCTTAATAAAAAACTCTATAAACAATAATGTTTGGTTATGTCAGTATATATTTAACATCCATTGCCCTTAGGGTACCATCCAAGTTTTTATTACAGCCTAAAATGTGCTTTATGATTTGGTCCAAATCTATATATTATGTAGAGCTTTCCTTGCACTATGCTACCTCTCCATCTCTAGGCTTTAGCCACAGTGAACTTCTGCCAGACTCTGTTTCCTCTCGGTTTTGGTGAACATTGATTTCTGCAGTCCTTACTGACCTTCTCCCACCTGCCCATCCCCTGCCTAAATTTAATGACTCATCCTTCAGGTATTGACTTAATTCTTTTCCCACAGGAGACCTGTCAAGTCCAGGTTAGACAGATTTCTCTGATATGCTTGCCCTAGAGCTCAGGGTCCCCACTCATACAACTCATCATCCTTGTAGTTAATTTGTGTTTGTCTCTTATGCAGGACTATTAGCTTTATGTAGGCTGGTAAGTCTGAGTATTGTGTTTAGTTAATAGGAGAACATACTGAATGAATGCATGAATTAATGTATGAATGAATGAATAAAAATAATAGAAAAATGCTGACATGTTAATAGTGTGGGTTCTATAAGGTTTTAAAATTAATAATAACTTCCTTTCTGCCCACCTGAGTTTGGAGCTATTTAGAGATACATGCAGAAGTAAGGTACAGAGACATCGAAATATTAGCTTTATACCCTCCTACACTGTTGGTGGGAATGTAAATTGGTGAAGCCACTATAGAAAACAGTATGGAGGTTCCTTAAAAAACTAAAAATAGAGCTACCATATAATCCAGCAATCCCACTACTGGGCATATATCCCGAAAAGATGAAAACTCTAATTCGAAAAGATACATGCACCCCCATGTTCACTTCAGCACTATTTACAGCAGCCAAGACATGGAAGCAACCTAAATGTTCATCAACAGGTAAATGGTAAAGAAGATGTGGTACATATGTACAATGGACTATTACTCAGCCATAAAAAAGAAAGAAATAACGTCATATGCAGCAACATGGATGGACCTAGAGATTATCATACTAAGTGAAGTAAGCCAGACAGTGAAAAACAAATATTATATGATACTACTTATATGTGGAATCTAAAAAATAATACAAATGAACATACTTACAAAATAGAAGTAGAGTCCCAGACATAGAAAACAAAACTATAGTTACCAAAGGGAAAAGGGTAGGGGGAGGGATAAATGAGGAGCTTTTGATTAACAAATACATACTACTATAAAGAAAACAGATAGACAATAAAGACCTACACTATAGCACAGGGAACTATATTCAACATCTTGTAATAACCTATAATGGAAAAAAGAAACATTTTGGCATATCATGCTTTATTATTTCAAGAAAGCTAAAAACACAACTAAAAATGCAAAAAAGATTTGTGCAGTGTATGGAGAAGGTGCTGTGACTGCTCAAAAGTGGTTTGTGAAGTTTTGTTCTGGAGATTTCTCTCTGGACAATGCTCCACGGTTGGGTAGACCAGTTGAAGTTGATAGCGATCAAATTGAGACATTAACTGAGAACGATCAACGTTACACCATGCAGGAGATAGCTGACATACTCAAAATATCCAGATTAAGTGTTGAAAATCATTTGCACCAGCTTGGTTAAGTTAATCGCTTTGATGTTTGGGTTCCACATAAGCTAAAAAACCCTTCTTGACCGTATTTCCGCATGCTAGTCTCTACTGAAACGTAATGAAAACGTTCCATTTTTAAAACAGATTGTGACAGGTGATGAAAAGTGGATACTGTATAATAATGTGGAATGGAAGAGATTGTGGGGCAAGCGAAATGAACCACCACCAACCACAACAAAGGCCAGTCTTCATCCAAAGACAGTGATGTGTATATGGTGGGATTGGAAGGGAGTCCTCTATTATGAGCTCTTTCTGGAAAACCAACAATTAATTCCAACAAGAACTGCTCCCAATTAGACCAACTGAAAGCAGCACTC
>NC_041220.1:63255492-63276337 GCF_002837175.3 Physeter macrocephalus
CACTGTTGGTGGGAATGTAAATTGGTGCAGCCACTATAGAAAACAGTATGGAGGTTCCTTAAAAAACTAAAAATAGAGCTACCATATAATCCAGCAATCCCACTACTGGGCATATATCCCGAAAAGATGAAAACTCTAATTCGAAAAGATACATGCACCCCCATGTTCACTTCAGCACTATTTACAGCAGCCAAGACATGGAAGCAACCTAAATGTTCATCAACAGGTAAATGGTAAAGAAGATGTGGTACATATGTACAATGGACTATTACTCAGCCATAAAAAAGAAAGAAATAACGTCATATGCAGCAACATGGATGGACCTAGAGATTATCATACTAAGTGAAGTAAGCCAGACAGTGAAAAACAAATATTATATGATACTACTTATATGTGGAATCTAAAAAATAATACAAATGAACATACTTACAAAATAGAAGTAGAGTCCCAGACATAGAAAACAAAACTATAGTTACCAAAGGGAAAAGGGTAGGGGGAGGGATAAATGAGGAGCTTTTGATTAACAAATACATACTACTATAAAGAAAACAGATAGACAATAAAGACCTACACTATAGCACAGGGAACTATATTCAACATCTTGTAATAACCTATAATGGAAAAGTATCTGTAAAACAATATCCCTATCTATCTGTCTATCTACCTACCTACCTACCTATCTATCGGGTTGGCCAAAAGTTTCGTTCGGTTTTTTCCGTAAGATGTCTCTAGTAGCACTTAGTTGTCTTTAAGTTCATTAGAAACAATTTTGTTAGATTGTATGTGACAGCTGTCATATCAGCATGCATTTTAAAAAAGACATTAAAATTGGTGAATTTTTGTGTAATCATTTTAATTTTGAAGAAGGAAGAAAAAAGCAACATTTTGGCATATCATGCTTTATTTCAAGAAAGCTAAAAACACAACTAAAAATGCAAAAAAGATTTGTGCAGTGTATGGAGAAGGTGCTGTGACTGCTCAAAAGTGGTTTGTGAAGTTTTGTTCTGGAGATTTCTCTCTGGACAATGCTCCACGGTTGGGTAGACCAGTTGAAGTTGATAGCGATCCAATTGAGACATTAACTGAGAACGATCAACGTTACACCATGCAGGAGATAGCTGACATACTCAAAATATCCAGATTAAGTGTTGAAAATCATTTGCACCAGCTTGGTTAAGTTAATCGCTTTGATGTTTGGGTTCCACATAAGCTAAAAAACCCTTCTTGACCGTATTTCCGCATGCTATTCTCTACTGAAACGTAATGAAAACGTTCCATTTTTAAAACAGATTGTGACAGGTGATGAAAAGTGGATACTGTATAATAATGTGGAATGGAAGAGATTGTGGGGCAAGCGAAATGAACCACCACCAACCACAACAAAGGCCAGTCTTCATCCAAAGACAGTGATGTGTATATGGTGGGATTGGAAGGGAGTCCTCTATTATGAGCTCTTTCTGGAAAACCAACAATTAATTCCAACAAGAACTGCTCCCAATTAGACCAACTGAAAGCAGCACTCGACGAAGAGCGTCCGGAATTAGTAAAAAAAAAAATGCATAATCTTCCGCCAGAATAACTCAAGACCACATGTTTCTTTGATGACCAGGCAAAAACTGTTACAACTTGGCTGGGAAGTTCTGATTCATCTGCCGTATTCACCAGACACTGCACTTTCAGATTTCCATTTATTTCAGTCTCTACAAAATTCTCCTAATGGAAAAAATTTCCATTCCCTGGAAGACTGTAAAAGGCACCTGGAACAGTTCTTTGCTCAAAAAGGTAAAAAGTTTTGGGAAGATGGAATTATGAAGTTGCCTGAAAAATGGCAGAACGTAGTGGAACAAAAGGGTGAGTACATTGTTCGATAAAGTTCTTGGTGAAAATGAAAAATGTGTCTTTTTTTTTTTACTTAAAAACTGAAGGCACTTTTTTGCCAACCCAGTAACTATCTATCTATCTGAATCACTTTGCTGTTCACCTGAAACTAACACAGTATTGTAAATCCACTATACTTCTATAAAAGGAATAGCTTCATTACTGATGAAACTGCTGATTGAGAATGTGGTGAGGCTGTGGGCAAAGGGGATTTGCTATAAAAGTTATTCCTAAATTAGACAGTTTTCCAGTTAATTCCTCAAACACAGGGAGACAACCTAGTTCATAAAATTTTTATGAACACAGAGCATATGATCCTTTATAGGCAGCAAGTTCCAAAAGAGAGTAATAAAAAGGCCAGAGATTAAGTTCATTTTTTTCTCCCAAACTCCAAGTCTTATCAGAGGAGGAGTGAGTGAAGACTCAGAAGGTTCATCTGAGAAAAGCTCTCTCCATGTGGAAACATCAGACGGAAGGAATGTTATCTCTAGCGATAGTAATTTGGGTTTTCGTTTTTTGTTCATATTTTCTGTATTTTCTAATTATCATGTATTCTTTTTAATTGGAAAAAATAATTCTTAAAACATAAGTTGCAACAGTTAATTTTTCTTTGCTACTTATTTTCTCACAAGTGTTAGTTGAACCAATCTGCAATACATCTATACCCATATAAAACTGTAGCTCTCATGTGAGAGAATGAAAGAAGCACCTAATGGAAAAATAAACAAATTTCTTGGGAATATCTAAAAGAAAAATATCCATATTAATGATTTACAACTGCACAGGGATAGCCTTTTGTGTGAGAAAATTACGTTTTAAATGAAGTGACTGGTGCTTAGAGATATGAGTATTCCTTCTTTACAGTACTTTGGTAATGTGACCAAAATTATTTTCCCTTATCTCCTTTTCCAATATTTTCACACTGTTTTTCCACTAGCAATCAGCAATCATGCATTTTATTGGAGCTAATGTGAACTTTATAGCTAGAAAGAACATTAGACATAATTTTGATTTTTCTTTTTAATTTTATAGATTATCAAACTAAAATACATAAATATTAAGTCATATCATTTAAGGACAGCCAGGATGAGAAGTCAAATTTCTTATCCTCCACCTTGATGTCTTCTCTGCTTTAGAATACTGCCATCTACCGCAGTTCACAACTTTTGAGGATCTTAAAGGAAGAAATGTAGGGAAGTCCATAGCAATAAAGAAAAGGAAGAAAGTTCCCATTCCCCTAAAAACTCTGAGTAAAGCATTATGGGTAGTACTACTAGTTCAACTGACCTGTTCTCTGTGGAACATGTTATTAAAATTGAAAGTACTTATCTCTTATATTCAAATATTTTTAAAACCTACCTTTTAACCTTGTGTTTGATGGTTTTAGTGCTCTCTTGCACAGCATAATTGGGTATTTTTCTACACAAGTGAGTAACAAGAATAACACTTCAAAAATAAAACTGAACTTAGAGCACCTCCTCTTAAAATTGCTGTCTGGAAACAAGAGCCACTGTACATTTATTAGATAGAATCTGATAACACTGTTTCAAGACTGGGTTGGTTTTTTTGGTTAGCCTTTTGTTAGACCTAGAGAGCAGTTTTCAACTTTGTGTCCTCATAAAGGTTATGTGTGTTCCAATGCATTCAGTATGAACAAAATTTTAATTTAGCTTGCCAGGGTATAGTGCAATAATAGTTTTGAGGGTGGTTATTTTGGTAAATATGGGCAAAAGGGCCTGGGAAATTATCTTTTAGCTAAAGTCATAGAAAACAGACTGCCATCGATCTTTAGAGTATGTTGTTTGGTGTTTATTTTAAACAGCTGGGAAATGTTTGGTGGAAGAATTTTTTAAATCTGTTGCAATTGTAGCCTTGAACGTGATAGGATTTGATAACTAAGAGATTAATCTTACAAAGCTGTGTGCCACAAGCTGTGTTCTCTTGGGTATTATAAATTCATTATTATAAATTCTTGCATATTATAAATTCATGTTTATATCAAGAATTCCAGATATCAATTATTAGATATTACAGATCATATATTAGACAAAGACAGATGCTAGCCTTTCAGGTGAAGTAGACACAAGCTCAATATAGAATAAAACTATAGTCACACATTACTTAGTGGGCTTTATTTAAATAGAGTAACAAAAAGTTGGGAAAAGTCTTCAACATTTTTGGTTTATTTTCAATGAGAACAATTATTTTATAGACGTATAATTAAAATTGTTCTCACATTAGCATCTCCTTAGCTGGAAAACCAATACCATAGTGACTTTTCTTTGTCCATCTATGCAAGGCACTAATATATGCATAGAAGAGAAAACTGTTAAAATTTTCCTTTTTTTATTTATATTACCATTATCAGTAAAGGCTGACCAAGTGTGAATGCAGTAATTGTAGAAGAAATAATTTGATATTATTAGTGATAAATCTTATGACCATAAGTCAAGTTATAAGAGAAGGGACTTAATAGAGCACTAGTTTCAATTAAAATGCATTATTCACTTGCACTGGAGTTATTTAAAAGACGATAACAAGTTTTTTTCTTCTTCCCACAACTATTCCATCTAGTGTGTGTTATTTCTGCACATCAATTATGAAGTTTAACCCTAGGTTAAAGCACATTTTCCCTTTAGGAAGGCTGGTTTATTTTTAAAACAATATGTATGCTATATCCAGGGTAGTCAGGTTAAGGGTTCTGTGTATAAGTCTGAGTCTCCAAACTGTACAGGCCAACAAGAACAAATAATATCACACAGTATACCACTGCCATTAGCCAGAAGACAGAGACTGCTACAAACAAAGTTATCTTTAAGCAGAAAACAACAGACACCGATTTCCAGTAGAGATGTTTCTCAAGGTTCCCCCCTCAACCCTTTGTGGAGAGCAAAGTGGATCTGGGGGTGGGGGGTGAAACAGCATGGAAAAGAGAACTGGAGAACAAGGAGCCTAAGATTGTACTAAAATTATCTCCAGAAAGAGAAATTTTGTCCTAGGAGTAAAAATACTTAAAATGTCAATAGTACTAGTAATATTTACAAGAAAAGTATTCTTTAATATCTATCAGTAAACGTTTTGTAGTTTTAAGTGTATGAGTTTTACACATCTTTTCTTATATTTATTCCTATATATTTCATTTTTTGATTCATTGAAAATCAAGCAGTTTTTAAAATTTTACTTTCTAGTTGTCCATTACCAATATATAGAAATAAGTTGATATGTGTACATTGACCTTACAGTCTAAGACTTGCTAAATTAGTTTTTTAGCTAAATTATTATTTATGGTGGATTTTCATAGATATGGGATTTCTCTCTCTTTTCACATGAAAAGATGCTCACAATCCTGAGTCTTCATGAAAAAAGCAAGCTAAAAACTATAGACACCTCTATACCATGCACTCTCAATGGGGGCGCTATCACCTCCAAGGGGGTAAAAAGTTAGTCTTTGGGGGAGGTAAAAAAATATTTCTCTTTTTATGTGTAAAACACAAGTATACATACATAGATGTAAATCAAAGATATACAAAGTGCAAAACAGATGGTATTAAAATTTTATGGTGGGTGATTATGAAAATAATATCTAAGATGGCTCTGGGTGGGAGGGTGGAATGACAAAAATGGTTGAGAGATACTGCTCTACTCCAATGTTCCAGTAAATGGAATTAAAAAGACTGACCAATAGTAAGTGTTGATGAGGATGTGAAGGAACTGGAACTCTCATGCATTACTGGTAGGAATGCACAATGGATCAGTCACTTGCAAAAAACAGTTTGACATTATCTCGTTAAAATTAAACACACTCAGACTGTGACTCAACATTCCCATTCTTAGATATTTATGCAAGATAAATGTAAATATATGAACACTCAAAGACTTGTTCACAAATGTTCACAGCAACATCATTCATAATAGCTAAAAAGTGGAAACAATTCAAATGTCCTCCAATCGGTGAATGTATAAACAAATCTGGTATATACATACTTTGGAACGCTACTCATTAATTAAGAGTAACGGACTCTTGATACATGCAAAACATCAATGAATCTCTAAAACATTACGCTAAGTGAAAAAAAGTCAAATCTTAAAACACATACTGTTTGATTTTATGTGAAATTTAAAAAAAAACACCACCAAAACTATAGTGGTAAATAGCAGATCAGTAGTTTCTTGGGGCCAGGGTTTGGGAGAAGATATTTACTGGAAAGAAGCACTAAAGAACTTTTTAGAATGACAAAAAAAATATTCTATAACTTTACCGTGGTGATAATTACATGACTATAAGAAACTGCCCAGTGCATTAAACTACACACTTAAAATGGGTGAATTTTATTGTATATAAATTATACCTAAATAATACTGCAAAAAAACCCACATTATAACTCAGTGAATAATAGAAGAATCTGTAAGTGCATACGGAAATAAAAGTTCTTCCTTATAATAGATTGCTAATGAATAAATATAGAAGAAATTGTGGAATTAAAAACACACCATTTGGCAACCACCATCATAATAACTGACTCAGACAGGAATCATCAATGAAGGTTAACACTGGTGGGTGAAGGTTTACTGACCGTATCAGTTTCCTAGGGCTGTCGTTAACATATTACCATGAATTTGGAAACTTAAAACAACAGAAATTGATTCTCTCACAGTTCGGGAGGCCTGAAGTCTGAAATCAAGGAGCAGGCAGGACCATGCTCCCTCTGAAAGTTCTAGGAGAGAACCCTTCCTTGTTTCTCTCAGTTTTTGGTGGCCCAAGCACTCTTGGACTGTTGCGGCATAACTCCAATCTCTCTCTGGGTCTTCCTGGGGCCACCTTTTCTGCGTGCCTGAGTCTTCATCTGCCTTTCTCTTAGGAGGCTGCTTGTCATTGGATTTAGAACCCATCCTAAATGTGGGATGATCTCATCTGTAGCTCCTTAACTTAATCAAAAGCTCTTTTTCTAAATAAGGTCACACTTACAGGTTCCAAATGAATCTTTGGGGAGCCACAATTCAACCCACTACAGCGAAAAATAGGATATTTACATTATCTCAGATTATCCCCCTCAATACATGTATTTTTAAACATCTTTATTGGAGTATAATTGCTTTACAATGTTGTGTTAGTTTCTGCTGTATAACAAGGTGAATCAGCTATTCGTATATATATATCCCCATATCCCCTCCCTCTTGCATCTCCCTCCCACCCTCCCTATCCCACCCCTCTAGGTGGTCACAAAGCACTGAGCTGATCTCCCTGTACTATGCGGCCGCTTCCCACTAGCTATCTATTTTACGTTTGGTAGTGTATATATGTCCATGCCACTCTCTCACCTCGTCCCAGCTTACCCTTCCCCTTCCCTGTGTCCTCAAGTCCCTTCTCCAAGTCTGTGTCTTTATTCCTGTCCTGCCCCTAGGTTCATCAGAACCATTTTTTTTTAGATTCCATATATATCCCCACAATGTATTTTTAAGTGCAAAGAGAAAAAAGAAACTCCACAATGGAGAACCCTGGTAAATGAAGGTCAACATCATCTGTAATAGTACAAATCTATAGTGTGTGCCTCCTTATGTGAGGCCCTGAGGAGAGTACAAGGTCAGTTCTGAGGTACTTATGCCAAAAATGCAGAATGTGAATCTAATCCTGAGGAAACATTAGACAATGGAGTGACATTCTGCAATACTTTTCAGCAAGTCAAGGTTATGAAAGATAGGAAGGGAGGATGGAAAGACACAGCCAGAGAAAAATTTCTTTAGCTCTAAAGGACAGTGTTGGGAGGTGGTACTGTCTGAGTAAGACCTATAAGATATAGTGTTTTATCAGTGATAATTTCCTGATTTTGATTATTATTTTGAGGTTGTGTAGTAGAGTGAAGTGTTTAGGGGCATAGGGGCCTTATATCAATATCTTACTGCCAAAGAGTTCAGAAAATACTATGTACATATAGAAAGATAATGATAGAATAAATATGGCAAAATGTTAGCATTTGGGGAATCTGAGTGAAAACTATATGGAAGTTATTTTTATTATTGTTGTAACTTTTCTGTAAGTCTGGAATCACTTAAAAATAAAAAGTTAAAAAATTTAAAACTTTGAAAATATATTTCTATACTTGAGAGGAGTCTGGTCCCAGAATGTCAGTCTGGCTGGAACACTGATGTTATATATGCCCTGTTTTTGTTTTTAAAAAAAGAAAACACAAAGCTGAAGGATTTATACATCCAAGTCTTTGATTTCAAGACTTACAAATATATATTAGTCAAGACAATGTGATATTGGTATAGAGTTCAATGGAAAAGAATAGATGGTATCCAAAATAGACTCACATATGTATGGTAAATTTTCAACAAAGATGCCAACATAAATGAATGAGGAAAGAGAGCCTTTTAAATAAATGGTGCTAGAATAACTGAATATTTCTGTGGGAAAAAAATGAACATCAATCTTTACCATATATCATATAGAAAAGATCAAATTGAAATGGATTTTATACATGAATGTGGAGTCTAAGATATAAAATTTATAGAATAATATGTAAGAATAATCCTTGAAACCTTATAGTAAGTATATCTTATCTAGCACACAAAAATTATAAGTTCCCAAAGCTGATAAATTTAACAAAATTTAAAACTTTTGCTCCTCAAAGACACCATTAAGAAAAAGAAAGTACAAATTGTAAAAAAAAAAAATTTATAGAACATATATCTCATGAAGGACTTTTATCTGCAATACATGAAGAATTCTTTCAACACATTAAGACAAACAGCACAATATAAGGATGGCTAAAATTTTTTTTTTTAACATCTTTATTGGAGTATAATTGCTTTCCAATGGCGTGTTAGTTTCTGCTTTATAACAAAGTGAATCAGTTATACATATACATATGTTCCCATATCTCTTCCCTCTTGCGTCTCCCTCCCTCCCACCCTCCCTATCCCACCCCTCTAGGTGGTCACAAAGCACCGAGCTGATCTCCCTGTGCTATGTGGCTGCTTCCCACTAGCTATCTATTTTACGTTTGGTAGTGTATATATGTCCATGACACTCTCTCACTTTGTCACAGCTTACCCTTCCCCCTCCCTATATCCTCAAGTCCATGCTCTAGTAGGTCTGTGTCTTTATTCCCATCTTACCCCTAGGTTCTTCATGATCTTTTCTTTTTTTTTTTTTCCTTAGATTCCATATATATGCCGTGTTTTATGTATACTGGCCTTTGGCAACAGATCTAGTAACCTGACTGGTTTTCTAAAGTATCAGTTGTTAGTTAGAGAATAATCACTGTACTTTCTCGTCAACCTGTGCACAGGCTTAGGAAAAATAAAATTTCTGGACTGTTAATGATTTACTTTTAATTATTTCACTGAGTTTTCTATTTAGAGTTTCATCTGTTTTTGATGAAGATTAACTCTGCTGTGGAATTAAACCAAATTAGAGTTCAAGGACCAGTTCATTAGAACATGCCAGTTGTTTTCCTGCAACATGCATCAAAGAGTGCTGCCATCATGTCCTGGTGTCCCAATATTAGATTGTGTCTTTATCTAGACATGTGGGTTTTCTTGTATCATCTTAATTGCTGTTAAAGAAAATATGTGTGATAGTGGTGTTATGTGCACTTAATGATTAGAAAAAGAGATGATGGCTAGGTTGCTGACTGGTGAAAGAACTTTGTTACAGTGGGATATGTGTTTCTATGTTCCTTGTTATTTTATGGCAGCTAGCGGTGTCATAAACAACTAGTATTCTGGTATGATCTAAGGTTTTCATAAGTATGCTTTGGTTAGAATGCAGTAGCCAGATTAAATTAGGGAAAATGTTGAGTGGAACTTCTGGGAAAGGAAAGCTGAACTTGTATATGATAAAACTAAGAGAACTAATAAGGTCTTGGCAGTAGGAGGTATTAGTATTAGTTGCTATACTAAAAGGCACTAAGGTTCTGGGACAGAGATGGGATGCTTTAAAGGCTCAAAATCTATTTTTCCTATTTGTCGTAGCCCTCATACGTTTTAGAACAATAGGTTAAGTTTTCATATCAGTTTAAAAATGTGCTGTCACAAAGCTAATCCATTTCTTTAATTTTTTAAAATTCTATTTTTTCTTCCCACTGCTGGTACATTCTGCAGGTAATGATAAAGTTAAGTTGTTGCACAACAAAATTTACCGATTTATTTTATTCTTAACCAGCGAAAGACTTCTCTTTGTCATTGACAATGTTAAAAGGTCAACCTAATATGGGAAGGAAGGCTATCATTTTTTTTAAACTGTAATGGAATCAGTTCTTCTGCAAAGACAGTCCTCCATTCTTTCACATAATGAATGTACAACTACAAAACAATAATTACAGCCACTTAGCAGGAAGTAGAACAAAATGCAGTTTTTGGGTTTAAGAAAGGAACCAAGGGATTAGTCTCACTGCCACAATTGATGAAAAGGTTTGCCTATGTCATAGGCTTGACATGATGTGAAGTAATAGCCCTAATATTTTTTGGTAAAATTAGAATAATGCAATATTTCTTAGCCTGAATTATCCTCCCTCCTTTTCTCATATGAGATATAAGATATAAAAGTCAGACAGGGAAGAATATTTAGAGCCTATCAGATGATTCCTCAGGTTATCGGCATATAAAAAAACAACTTGTCTTTCTCCAATCCTTTTTTACTGGGGCTGGATCCTGCAAAGTGGACATATTCTAAAGGACTTATTCCTTTTTAAATTAAAAATGCATTTAGTTAAAGGGAAGAAACAAAGTATGAAAGGTTGCTACCTAAATTTCAAAAAAAAGATAATATGATTTTTTTCCACACTAGTGTTTTTATTTTTAGTCTCAATATCTGGAATGAATTATACTGCAATGGGTCTAAATATCTGGAATTACATATACTGTATATGGGTTCCTCTCACTATAAGCAAACAATATCCTATTACAAAAGAGAAAAAAATGCTTACGTTTTCTCAAAAAGAATGCTAGCAAATAGCAAAGCACAGAAGACTACAGATCAACTATTACCTTAGATGGAATTTACACAATTACTAGACAACAGCAATGCAAAGGACACAAGAAACTAATACAAAACTCTGAATTTTTTGTTTTCATGGTCACTATTAATCATAAGTAGCTTTCACTTTTAACTTAAAAAACACATAGAAATATTGACTGTTTAAAAATAATATTAGCTCAGCTTTTGTGGATCACTTCAAGATTTGAGATTAAGCCAAATTAATATCAAAAAGCAATGGAGACTTTACAATATGACTCAAAAATTTAAAAGAAATAATTTTTGTAGGTCAACATTTTCAGGATTCCACAAGCACCAATTTTGAAATATACTAGAATATTTTAATTTATCCTTTTTTGTTGTTATTGCAGTTTTAAAGTGTGTGAAGATATCTTTTTTCTATTTTTGTTTAATCCCTAGAAATTTTATAGTTAAGTTTGAACTACATACATTTTCCCCACAAATATCCAAACTTTTATATGAATTAAAATATGCCATTTATCTTTCTGTAGCAACTGAATGATCAATATGGAAGAGAAATATAATTGATTTTGAGGAAGGTTACTTAGAAAAGCTTATATTGAAGAAGCAATGTCGCCTATGGGTATTGTATCGGTAAGGTTCCAGTTAGAAAACCAGAGACCTATTTCAGCAAGAAGAAATTTGATACAGATTATTAGGTGCTTGCAAAATTGTTGGGAGAACTGGAGGAATGAAAGTCAAGGAAAACTGCTGCTAGATCTCAGGTTGACTCCAAGCTTTCAGAGCATCAGGACACAGGAGAAACTGCCACCAGTGATCGCAGCTCCCTGTCACAGAAGGTGCCTGACTTGCAAGAATGCCCTGAGTCTGCCAAAGTCCATGCTCCTTCTGTTTGCTGCCAGAGGAGTAATAGTATCACTTTTATGTCTCTTCTGCCTTCCAAACATCATCTGAGTAGCTCTTGTCAGGGTCTAATGTGGAACTCTGCTGGCAGGGTTAGATACAAAGAAGTGCTCTGAAGGATTTGGAAATGCTGATGAGTTGGGAACAGCCATATGGGATAGTCTTCCCTTTGGCTATCCAGCCTTCTTACACATCTTTCTATGCATATTGGACTTCCAAATTACAAGATTAACAACATAGGTCTTCTGTCTAAAATAGTGAGAATCTCTCTCATGGAAATGAAGACGTGCTTACACCCTCACGAAATATAGGAAACCTGTCAATCACTATATCCATTACTGTGTGTTGCTCATTCCTCGTTGAATTGCCACCATTTCCCTTTGATATCCACTAATCTGAAGACTAATTCTAAATTTAACCACTACCACCACACCTTATATAATATTACTTGTGGAAAAGGGAGAAGGTTACAATAGTATATGTATATAAACAAACATATACGTACACACACACAAATATATTTCCTAAAAAAGCAAGAAGAAAGTATTCATAGTTAATACAGCCTTCATTTATGCACCTGGTCATCAGACCAGAAATGGTATTTATAACTTTGTTCCCTACTTATTCATTGTTGGTTTGATCTTAGTAGGGATGTTTACAGGCTGTGTTCTTTACCAAGCTGACTGACACAAACTTTCATTCTCGGTGTCCTTGTTGTGTAGGTTCCACTCAGTTTTACCACTGAACATGGAAGTATTAAGAAAATCCTCTAGGATCTAGACATGCCTTCATTGTATATAACAACAACCCTCCTCCCCCCCTTGATAATCTGATAAACTACTTAAACTGGTACAGTAACCTCCTTCTTTGCCTCTTAGTTCAATGACACTCTGATCCCAAAGTAGTTAAGTGGGATCTCGACCACCTGTTCAAGGGAGCCATTTTTGTGTCCCCTGGTAGTGGCACTTTTCTTTAAGAACCAAAAAGTTAAACCAAAAGAGCCTAAAGATGGAGGGCTGGGGGCTTCCCTGGTGGTGCAGTGGTTGAGAGTCTGCCTGCCCATGCAGGGGACGCGGGTTCGTGCCCCGGTCCGGGAGGATCCCACATGCCGCGGAGCGGCTGGGCTCGTGAGCCATGGCCGCTGAGCCTGTGCGTCCGGCAGTGAGAGGCCCGCGTACCGCCAAAAAAAAAAAAAAAAAAAAAAAGGAGGGCTGGAATGGAAAATTTTGCAATTGGATTATTATGAGTATTAAAGAAAAGAGTCACTGCTACTCTTACCCTCTGGTATAAGAGCTTGTGTATTCTGTTGTGGGAAAAAAACAGCATCTAATGGTTGTGTTTCAGAGAAAATAGACTAATTTATAGGACTGGCATCATTCTGAAAGTTGTTATTTCTCAAGGAGACGGTCTACTTTTTAATAAAGCCCATTATTTCTAAATGATAGATTCCATGCAAAGACAAGTGAAGCCATCAGGCACCGTATGATTGCTTTCCTCCTCCTCCTATATTTCTGGAGCAGAAGCATAATGGGTAACATACTATGAAAATGAATAATATACCCAGTAAGTATTTAGATAATAGTGCTGACAAAAGTATTTCAACAAGAAAAGGCAAATCCATATCCATAGTAAGAGTCTATTTTTGTAAGAAAGGAAACTTACTGCAATGGTGTTAGCCAGATGAGTCTCAAAGAAGGGAGATTTTGTGCTATTGAACCCAGACATAATATATGGATACTTTGATGATAAACCAATTAAGTAACCACAGGGTAGCTTGGGAAAGAGGCTGAGTGACCAACTGGAATAGGTCATATTATATACCTGAGTACTGACAGCCTCCTTTTGGTGGGCATCTGTGTGAGATATAACCTTACAACCTGTGCTCATTTAAATTGCTTGATCTGTATACTTCTTCTCCAGACCCAGTACAGTCCTCCCAAGTTGGTCCATAAGCCATTGACAATTAATCATTATGTATCCATATCTTTGGTAATCTCTCAAGACAGACAAACTACACAACGTGATGCACTAATCAATTTGCTACCACTGGGAAGATTTCCTTCTGATGCCCCTCAGAGCCACTCCTGTCTTCTTTTGGTTGGTGTCATCACATCCCATGGAACTATTTAGCTTGTCGTGAGGAATTGTTCAAAAGGCCTTAGGTGTGGCTAGAGGGAGAGGTGGTGAGACAGCAAGAAAAGATGTGACAGGAGATGAACTTTATTTGTATAACTTACTTATAATTTCAGGACCTACTCAAGTCTGATCATATATACACCAATTTCACCATAAAGTTTGGTGGATCAGATAATACCTAGAGCACAACAGACAAATCAGGTCACATGGTCATTTATTTTTCCACTGTCAGCAATTCTGTCTCAACCTAAGCATGGTAGCAAGCTAGAAACCGTTTTTGACAAGGCAGTTTGCCATTTTCATAAGAGAATATGGATTTTCTGTAAAACCCTTAGGTGTGGCTCTGTTTTTCTCACCCTAGAGTTGAGAGGACTTCCATTCATTATCCCTGTCTGTCACAAATCTTTTAAGAACAATTGGATCTACACAACATTAAGAGCCAGGTGGCAGGGTAGCTCGGGACCCAGAGCCTGAATCTGTTGCAAAACCTCTTGCTCCGGGCTCCTCTAAAATTTAGTAATATTAGGGGTTATTTAGCAAATAC
Organism: Physeter macrocephalus; assembly: GCF_002837175.3. Classification (NCBI taxonomy): domain Eukaryota; kingdom Metazoa; phylum Chordata; class Mammalia; order Artiodactyla; family Physeteridae; genus Physeter; species Physeter macrocephalus. Next base: position 63,269,916 of record NC_041220.1, read on the forward strand.
ATCAGTTATCTATTAGTAAATATTGTTTGTAAAAGTCACATGAGCCCATCAAGTGCTATGCTTCTCAGTTGTTGACGGGACAAGATACAGCAACTGGCTTTCCCTTCTGAGTGAATAACCATTCATGCCTTGGACCATTATTCTCCCAGAAACTTCATTAAGATGGCAGGTTCCTGAATTTTCATGGGGATTATCTCCTACCCTCTTGTACTCCTGTGTCGTATCAAGGCATCTACTGTATTAGCCAATTTCTGCTCTCCAGGTCTGATTAATATGATTTTATCATTTTAGTAAACCAGTAACAGGAATGTGAGCAAGTTCCATGTAAACTAGATTATAAAACAGAGCTGAAGAACTGACATAGGTTGACATGGCCCTGAGGTATGTCATGAGTGAATATATGCTACTGTCTCGGCACATAAAAGCAAACTATTTCTTGTAGTCTTTGACGGTTTACATGGAAAAAGATATTTTTTAGACAAAGAGCTGCAGCCCAGGTTCCAAGGGCTCTGCTGATTTATTTCTGCAGAAGTACTTCTGGAGTAGCAGAGGCAATGGAATCAATATCTGATTTAAATTTACAAAAAGACCTTGCTGTTCTCCGAAATCTGTCTTCGTTTTTTTTCCCACTTGAAATTATTTTTAATTTGTATTTTAACAGCTTTATTGATTTATGTGTAATTGATATTCAGAGAACTGCACATATTCAATGTGTACAATTTAGTGAGTGTGGACACATGCAAACACCTGTGATGCCATCACCACAATCAAGGTACTAGATAAATCCAACACTTCCCAGAGTTTCCTTGTGTCTCTTTGTTTTTGTTTTATTTTGTTTTTAGTAATAACACAATATGAGATCTACCCTCTTAACACATTTTGAAGTGCACAATACTATAAGGTTAACTGTAGGTACTATGTTGCACAGCAGATCTCTAGAATTTATTCATCTAGCATAACTGAAACTTATAACCATTAAACAACAACTCCCCATTTCCCCCACTCCCTAGCCTTGGCAACCAATATTGCATTCTCTGCTTCTAAGAGTCTGACTATTTTAGATACTTCATAGAAGTGGAATCATGCAGTATTTATTTTTCTATAACTGGCTTATTTCACTTAGCCTAATATCCTCTAGGTCCATGCATGTTGTCACAAATGATAGATTTCCTTCCTTCTTAAAGGTTGAATAATATTCCAGTGTGTGTGTGTGTGTAAGCTAGAGGTTAGTGAAAGACTTTATATCTGCTGAAGCCCATATATCCGCCCATCTGCCCACCACAGCTGGAGGAGTACAGTACGATTCCTAGCTCTCCTCCACCTTCCAAATCTCATGTATTTAATAACTGCCTTTCACTGCTGATCTAACCCAGAGCAAACTAAGTTTTTTGGTTTCCAGCCTTTGTGATCCGGGAGCATATAGACAAGGGTGAGAATGGTGCTAATCTATTACCAGGCAATCTGACATAGTGGGTAAGGGTATAAGCCATACTACTTGGGTTCAGATTCTGGCTCCACCACCTCCACCTGCCAGCTGTGTGACCTTTAGCAGGCCACTTAACTTCTCTGTGACTTGGTTGTGCTAGCTATGAAATGTAGATAATCTCCCTACCTCAAAGAAATTGAGAATGCACATAGACTGTGTATAACATGCCTGGCATAGAGTAAAGCTCAATGGGTTAAGGAATTATCATTATTAAAATCTAAATGTAGAATATGGTTTTGCCAAAATCCAAATAAAATGATCCGGCATCAAATAATCTATTTGTAACTGTGTGGTACCTGAGTTCTTCTTTTTAGGTATTCCTTCCCACGAGTCGTAATATAATTTAACATCTCCCGGTGCATCGATACTTTATGTTTAAGGCAACATATTCTAGCAGCTAGTTTAGGTCTAATTAGCATTGTTCTTGGGTAAGGGAGGCATTGTTATCTGAAGACTCAGGCTAATACACTTTAATCATTATTTATTACTTTTTCATGAAGGCCAAGGAAATTTTTAAAATGTTTTTAGCACTTAGCTCTTTCCTTATCTAGGTAGGATCACAAATGTGCTTTTTAAAAATGTCCATTTTAGGAATCTTTAAATAATAAAAATATCTCCAAAGGTTTACTTATTACCCATAAAGTAATAAAACAAAAACTTATGATCTTACAATTTAAATTTCTCTAGACTGTTTCTTCAGAAACATTGATTGCAATGTAATCAATTAAATATTTCACAAGCTGAGGTTATAGTTTATGTTTTAAATCCTTTCAAAAGTAAATATACTGTAACAGATTGATTACAAAAAAATGGTTGCAATTCTTCATCCCTCCTTGTATCTATACCCTTCAAATGTGAACTTGTAGATTCTCTCATGAAAACGTGGAGACTTTCTCTACCCCTTGAATCTAGGCTGTGCTTGTGACTTTTTGACAACAGGAGGTGATGGTATTCAGGACTTGAGCCTTTGTGACTTTGACTCTCTCTTGCTCCTCTGTCTTTATCACAAGAACATGCCCATGCCCCATCTAGCCTACTGGAGGATGAGACTTGTAGAGACAGCTGAGGCAGAGCTGACTCAGCCTAGTTGTCCCAATCAGAGCCTCAGACACCTGAGAAATCCCAGTCAGTAAGAGCAAAGCCAACCTATAGTTGTTCAAAGGTGTGTGGGTGAACCCCACCATGCCCAGTTCAGATTAACATAATTTCCAATAGCCTTAAGAAGGAAAACAAAATTATAGGCCTCTAAGTTTGTATGGTTGTTTGTTACACAGCATTTTTATAGTAATAGATAAGTATGCATGACACAAATTAGCAGTATGTATACTTAAATTCAAAAAGTATTTTTGTTTAGCAAAGTCAGAAAAGCAGCATTCCCATGTCTTTGATTTTTTTCTAAATATGCAAAGATTTCAAAAACACAATTCAGGGAAAATTTAGAATATTTGCTTTCATAACCAAAAGCAGGCTTGTATTTATTATTCTCAAAGAATCTGTAGGCAATACATACAAGTCAGAGGAACTCATTCGTTCTTAACATTTTATGTTCTACATATACTTGCTGCCTATGTTGAAATAAACAAGGCAATTTGAAGAAATGAATGGTTTCTCTTTAGTATTGCTGGGCAGCAGGGAAGTCAGCCTCTGAAGAAATAGCTTTGAAGCAACTAAGGTGGAAAAAAACTTTTGTAAGTATTTTGGGGTGTGGAGATAATCTGAAGAAAAGTAAGAGAAAAATGTTATAGTGTTAAGCAATACAGCTTCAAACATTCAACATGAAAGTTTTCAAAACAAAAATATTAGTTGGCATAAATAAAAATAAAATCATCTACAGTATTGCTTGAGAAGACAAGAATGGTTATTTCTCAGTAACTCCACTTTAACTCTGGACCAAGTCAAGTTTTCCAGCTGGGAGAAATAGGACATGGAAAAAACTATGAGAAGAGGAGGTTCAAGTTAGTGCAGGAAAATCCAGTCTTTCACCTATAATGTGCCAGTCACCCTACTAGGTGCTGAGGATACAGTTCTGGCCAAAGGAAATATCTGTTAATCCATATGAAAAGAAGAATAAAAGCATATTAAGATATGAGTCATAGAGTTTGCCTACATGATCAGAGAATGAATCACAGAGGATGAAGTCAGTGACTGGGTCTCAATTTATGTTTATAGTTTACCAGTTAGAGAAAAAAAGGGGTGACAGAAGTAAAAAGAAATTGTGTATACAAAGGCATGGAGATGTGTGTAAGTGACTCAAAATGGGAAAACTCCATCTACCAGGAGCATAGGTGCTCTGGGACAGAAGAGATAAAATATGATAGCAATGATGGTATGTTAGTTACCTACTGCTGCAGACAAATTATCTCAAAACTTAGCTGCTTAAAAGAACAACATTTATCTTACAGTTTCTGTGGGTCAGGAACCAACTGGGTATGGTTCAGCTGTGTCCTCTGACTCCCAATCTCTCACAAAACTGCAGTAAAGATAAATACCTGAGTTGTGGCTTCATCTGGTGGCACAGCAGGGGAAGGGTCTGCTTCTAACCTTACTCACATGATAGTTAGGAAGATCCAGTTTCTTGTGGGCTATTGGCCCGAGGTCCCCCTCAATTCCTTGCTGCTCCCTCTAAGCAGCTTATAACTTGTCAGTTCCTTCATCAGAATAAGCAAGAAGAGCCAGAGAAAGAGTGTAAGCAAGATGCAAAAAGAGCCAGAGAAAGAGTGTAAGCAAGATGGAAGTCACAGTCCTTTGTAACCTAACCTCAGAAGTGACTTGCATGACTTCTGTCATATTCTATCCATTAAAAGCAAGTCCCTAGGTCCAGCACCCATTCAAGGAAGAGAGCAAGGACGTTACACAAGGGCATAGATAACAGGTGGCAGAGATCATTGGGGCTATTTTTTTGTTTGTTTGTTTGTTTGCAGTACACGGGCCTCTCACTGTTGTGGCCTCTCCCGTTGCGGAGCACAGGCTCCGGACGCACAGGCTCAGCGGCCATGGCTCACGGGCCCAGCCACTCCGTGGCATGTGGGATCTTCCCGGACCGGGGCACAAACCTGTGTCCCCTGCATCGGCAGGTGGACTCTCAACCACTGCGCCACCAGGGAAGCCACTGGGGCTATTTTAGAAACAGCCTCCAAATATGGTAAAAGCAATTTCATCCATCAGGAGTACCGGTACTCTGGAAGAGATGGATGATGAGGAAAAATGAAATTGATGATGTATGCAAGAGACAAATTGTGGAGGACACTTTAGCAGCCCAGTGGAATGACAGGCGAGTTTGCATAGGAGGGATATATTGATCCCTGTGCTTGAGACTAAGAAATACTAATGCTTATCACCAGAGAGATCTAGGAACAAAAGACTTTCAAGTGTCTCAGCAAAGGCTTACAGCTTACAGATGAGCACAGCACTAGCCCACAGTGCTGGGGACTCTTATTCCCTACTCCTACCCCACAGGTGTGCTGCTGTTGGAGAGATGCTCACAGCCTCACCTGCTTGCCAAACATGAGCAGGGACATGAGTAGGCAAATGTCAATTCATCTAAGGGGCCCAGTGGTCAGCGAGAGAAATCTGAAAACACCAGCACAGGCAGCTCAGAGAAAAACAAAACTACTGAACATGCCAGAGATAGTTGGCACAGAAACGGTATCAAGAACATTTAAAAAATTTAACACAGAGCATTAAAAGACTAAAATAAAAATCATTATTTTGGAATCAAATCATTCTGTAGGCAAGTGGAAAGAGATAATGTTAATAACTGAGAATTGAATCAGTGACCTGGAATATCAAGTTAAAGGAATTGCTCTTTGAAAAAAATCGAAGCGATAAAAAACAATGATATGGAAATAATGGATACCTAAAATGCAAATAATATTAATTCTAGAAGGAGAAAAAGGAATGGAGAAATAATAAGCAATTACAGAATAAATGAGAGACAAGTCCTTGGTCTGAAGAAAACTTTCTTTCTCAAGAAATTGAAAGAGAAATAAGATCTAATATTAAAGGTCAGAGGGGTGACCATACCCACTCCCCTTAATAATAGCTGACATTTATCAAGCACTGATTACATACTAAGCGCTGTTCTCATGCTCCACTTATTCTTCAGAACAAGTATATGACTTAGGTACTGTTATATTATTATTTTCATTCCCATTTTACACCTGGTTAATCTGAGGAACATGGAGTTTTCATCATTTGCTCAAAGCCACAGAGTTAAAAAGTTGCAAAGCTAGAATTTGAACCCAAACAGCCTGGCTCCAGAGATTGTGGCTTTAACCACTATGCAAAACTTCCTCATTGCAGTCAGCAGTATAGTTAAAGGGCCCTTCTCATATATTACTCATTGAAATGGGAATTATAGACTCTTTAGAGAGTAAGCACACACTACCTATTGAGATTAAAATGATAACGTATTCTGTGACTTTCTTCTCAAGCTCTTATGGAACATTCTCCAGCATAGATCACATCTTGGGTCACAAATCAAGCCTTGGTAAATTTAAGAAAATTGAAATCATATCAAGTATCTTTTCTGACCATAATGCTATGACACTAGATATCAATTACAAGAAAAAATCTGTAAAAAAAATACAAACACATGGAGGCTAAACAGTACACTACTAAATCACCAAGAGATGACTGAAGAAATCAAACAGGAAATCAAAAAATACCTACAAACAAATGGCAATGAAAACACGATTACCCAAAACCTATGGGATGCAGCAAAAGCAGTTCTAAGAGGGAAGTTTACAGCAATACAATCCTACCTCAAGGAACAAGAAACATCTCAAACAACCTAACCTTACACCTAAAGCAATTAGAGAAAGAACGACAAAAAAAACCCCAAAGTTAGCAGCAGGAAAGAAATCATAAAGATCAGATCAGAAATAAATGAAAAAGAAATGAAGGAAACAATAGCAAAGATCAATAAAACTAAAAG
>NC_041220.1:63276441-63278134 GCF_002837175.3 Physeter macrocephalus
TCCAACAAACAAAAGTCTAGGACCAGATGGCTTCACAGGCAAATTCTATCAAACATTTAGAAAAGAGCTAACACCCATTCTTCTCAAATTCTTCAAAAAATTGCAGAGGAAGAAACACTCCCAAATTCATTCTACGAAGCCACCATCAACCTGATACCAAAACCAGAAAAAAGATATCACAAAAAAAGAAAATAAGAGACCAATATCACTGATGAACATAGATGCAAAAATCCTCAACAAAATACTAGCAAACAGAATCCAACAGCACATTAAAAGGACCATGCACCATGATCAAGTGAGGTTTATCCCAGAATGCAAGGATTCTCCAATATATGCAAATTAATCAATGTGGTACACCAAATTAACAAACTGAAGTATAAAAACCATATGATAACATCAATAGATGCAGAAAAATCTTGACAAAATTCAACACCCAGTTACGAAGAACACTCTCCAGAAAGTTGGTATAGAGGGAACCTACCTCAACATAATATAGGCCATATATGACAAACCCACAGCCAACATTATTCTCAATGGTGAAAAATTGAAACCATTTCCTCTAAGATCAGGAACAAGACAAGGTTTCCCACTCTCACTGCTATTATTCAACATAGTTTTGGAAGTTTTAGCCACAGCAATCAGAGAACGAAAAGAAATAAAAGGTACCCAAATCGGAAAAGAAGAAGTAAAACTGTCACTGTTTGCAGATGACATGATACTATACATAGAGAATCCTAAAGATGCTACCAGAAAACTACTAGAGCTAATCAATGAATTTGGCAAAGTAGCAGCATACAAAATTAATACACAGAAATCTCTTGCATTCCTATACACTAACAATGAAATATCTGAAAGAAAAATTAAGAAAACACTCCCATTTACCACTGCAACAAAAAGAATAAAATACCTAGGAATAAACCTACCTAAGGAGACAAAAGACCTGTATGCAGAAAACTATAAGACACTGATGAAAGAAATTAAAGACGATAAAAACACATGGAGAGATATACCATGTTCTTGGAGTGGAAGAATCAACATTGTGAAAATGACTCTACTACCCAAAGCAATCTACAGATTCAATGCAATTCTACTGAGCTACCAATGACATTTTTCACAGAAGTAGAAAAATTTCACAATTTGTATGGAAACACAAAAGACCCCAAATAGCCAGAGCAATCCCGAGAAAGAAAAACAGAGCTGGAGGAATCAGGCTCCCTGACTTCAGACTAGACTACAAAGCTACAGTAATCAAGACAGTTTAGTAATTTGCTCAAAGCACAGCACTAGCCCACAGTACCACAGTATGGTACTGGCACAAAAATAGAAATATAGATCAATGGAACAGGATAGAAAGCCCAGAGATAAACCCACACACATATGGTCACCTTTTTTTTGATAAAGGAGGCAAGAATATACAATGGAGAAAAGACAGCCTCTTCAATAAGTGATTCTGGGAAAACTGGACAGCTACATGTAAAAGTATGAAGTTAGAACACTTCTAACACCATACACAAAAATAAACTCAAAATGGATTAAAGGCTGAATTGTAAGGCCAGACACTATAAAACTCTTAGAGGAAAACATAGGCAGAACACTCTATGACATAAATCACAGCAAGATCCTTTTTGACCCACCTCCTACAGAAATGGAAATAAAAACAAAAATAAACAAATGGGACCTAATGAAACTTAAA
>NC_041220.1:63278183-63312274 GCF_002837175.3 Physeter macrocephalus
CTCATGCAGCTCAATATCAAAAAAACAAACAACCCAATCCAAAAATGTGCAGAATACCTAAAGAGACATTTCTCCAAAGAAGTTATACAGATTGCCAACAAACACATGAAAGGATCTCAAGATCACTAATCATTATAGAAATGCAAATCAAAAAACCAAAGTGAGGTATCACCTCACACTGGTCAGAATGGTCATCAACAAAAAATCTACGAACAATAAATGCGGGAGAGGGGCTGGAGAAAAGGGGTAGAACCCTCTCGCACTGTTGCTGGGAATGTAAATTGATACAGCCACTATGGAGAACAGTATGGGGGTTCCTTAAAAAACTAAAAATAGAACTACCATATGACCCAGCAATCCCACTACTGGGCATATACCCCGAGAAAACCATTTCAAAAAGGGCCATGCACCCCAGTGTTCATTGCAGCACTATTTACAATAGCCAGGACATGGAAGCAACCTAAGTGCCCATCAACAGATGAATGGGTAAAGAAGATGTGGCACATGCATAAATGGAATATTACTGAGCCATAAAAAGAACCCCAGTGTTCATTGCAGCACTATTTACAATAGCCAGGACATGGAAGCAACCTAAGTGCCCATCAACAGATGAATGGGTAAAGAAGATGTGGCACATGCATAAATGGAATATTACTGAGCCATAAAAAGAAACAAAATTGAGTTATTTGTAGCGAGGTGGGTGGACCTAGAGTCTGTCATACAGAGCAAAGCAAGTCAGAAAGAGAAAAAAAATACCGTATGCTAACACATATATATGAAATCTAAAAACAAACAAACAAAAATGGTTCTGATGTACCTAGGGGCAGGACAGGAATAAAGATGCAGATGTAGAGAACGGACTTGTGGACACGGGGAAGGGAAAGGGTAAGCTGGGCTGAAGTGAGAGTGTAGCATTGACATATATACACTACCAAATGTAAAATAGATAGCTAGCGAGAAGCAGCTGCATAACACAGGGAGATCAGCTCGGTGCTTTGTGATCACCTAGAGGGGTGGGATAAGGAGGGTGGGAGGGAGGCTCAAGGGGGAGGGGATATGGGGATATAGGTATACATATAGCTGATTCACTTTGTTATGCAGTAGAAGCTAACACAACATTGTAAAGCAATTATACTCCAATAAAGATGTTTAAAAAAATGATGTATTCTTTGGCTCCACATTTTACTCCAAGGAATCCATTCCCTAGGGAAAAACAGCACAGGAATGTAAGGATATTTGTACGAGACTGTGGATTACAATATGGAATACTAAGAAATAGAGGTAAAGTGGATGCGTAACAGTAGAATAATGATTGAAAAACCTGTTGCGTACTTGTAATGGACCTTGTAATTGCTTCCTTAATATCCATTTCCTTTTTCTTAGAAACAACCTTATTTTTTTTTTGGCAGTTTTTCCTATATACACCCCTTTTAACCCATGCCAACAGTCCATGCTCTCTGAAAGATGGTGACAGCTAACTCTATCCTTGTTTTAAGCTTGAGATATATAACTGAGGCCATATTAGTGTTATGAAATAGAACTTTCTGCATTGATGAAAATGTGCAATATAGTGGCCAGAAGCCAGTAAGCTACTGAGTACTCAAAATGTGGCAGTGTGACTATGAAAATTAAATTATTTAACTGTAATTTAAATTTAAATACTAACATGTAGCTAGTGTTTACCATATAAATGCAACCTCAGCTAATCAGTGCAATATCATCACCTGACCACCATAATTAGTTCAAGGACGGTGATGTTACTGATTCAAATCAATGAGACTAATTGAGCCTTCCTGGGGTCTTCTGGGAAAGAAGTTTTCTGCCTCTTTTTAGAAGATGTTTCTGACAAATTCTTTCTTCCTGGATGCGGTTGAGGATTATGTGGTCTCGGGAGTAACTGAGAGCCACGCTGGAAACATGAAAGGTAGTCATCTTTAGAATAAGTAAACATGATGGAAGACAAGTGTAGACAGACAGAAACAAACCAGTTTCTTCCTGATGCTAAACTACTGAATAAAACTAACTGTAGTTGATCCTACATTTTCTAGTAACATATGCCATAAATCACTCATTATTAAGCACATCTCAGGGGGAGCTCCTCTTGAATTGGAGTATATCTGTAACATGAAAGAGGTTGTATCAAAATACAATTTAGAACTAATTTCAGGTCAACTGAACTAGTTTTAAGAAATATTTTAAAGGCAAAAAAAGCTAGCTGCAAAAAAGATTACGATGTTACATTTAAATGAATGATTCAAAAATACTTAGAAGTAAGAGATTACAGACAAACAAGGGGAGAAGGCTACAATGATGCATATGGTAATGGATTAGAGCCGGAGATACCAGTATGAACTCACATTTAGGTTAATATAGATAAACATGGTTACATATAGAAATATTTGTAGATGTGTGTGTATATACAGGAGTTAGTGTACATGTCTATATTTCCTTGCTCTGTCAGCTAAGAGGGCTCAGAAGCAATGATCTGTTCTTTCCCTTTCCCCAGTAGCAATGAACACACCTGGACCTAGATCTTAGTTTCTAAAACCATTCTCCAATGACCAGGGCTCCTTAGAGAAAAGGCTGATCATGGGATTGGGGCAAGGAACTCACAAGGTGAACCTGAAGCATCTCATGGTGCCAGAAAGTAAGTAAATGTCCTCTCCCCACACCCCAGAAAAAAAGGTCAGGGTGTATGTTAAAGGAAACAACTTCAAGAGCTCCCAATAACCAAAGCTGAAACAATCTGAGCAACAAAATAAACGAGCAAGTACTGAATGATAACCCAAAGTATAAGATAGATATTCATGAGTCCACCTTGATGGAAACAAACAACTGAATAAAGAAATGGTAAAGAAGAGACAACTCTCTCATGAAGAATTCCAAATAATTTATATAGCTGGCTACTTTATCTTCAAGGAGCTGGAGCCCTATTATGCATAGTGTGGTCTATGCATAGTAACTTCCTTCCAAAGAATACAATACGGAATAGTGGGGGAAAAAGTAACTCTATGGTGGAGAAACCTGACAAACACCTCAGTCAGGAGATTAAAGTCAATGTCAAAACTGATAGTCATACTAATAATAGATACCCTTGGTATGATGTGAATGACACTTTGTTTCTGTGGCCCCTCCATGTAATCATGAGAAAAACATGCGATAAATGTCATTTTGAGGGACATTCTACAAAATGCATGACCAATACTCTTCAAAACTGTCAAGGTTATCAAAAACAACGAGAGCGTGAAAAACTGTCACATCCAAGAGGAGCCTAAGGAGGTGTGACAGCTAAATGTATTGTGGTATTGTGAATGGGATTCTGGAACAGGAAAGGACATTAGGTGAAAACTAAGGAAATGTGAATTAGTTAATAATAATGCATTAGTATTGGTTCAGTAATGTTAACAAATGTACCACACTAATATAAAATATTAATACTAGGGAAAACTGAGTTTGGAGTATATGGGAACTCTCTGTACTATCCTCTAAGTTTTTTCTGTAAATCTAAAACTATTCTAAAATATTTATTTAAAAAAATACACATGTTACAACAGAATCGAAGATGGAGAATGGTGTGGAATGATGCATAGTAGCCTTATATCGATACATCATGTAATAATGATGGAGGGAGTGAGAACTGGGAAGGGAGAATTAAAGGAGAAAAGACTGTAGCAACATGGAAAATATCCAAGTCATAAATCAATCACAGCATGGAATATAAAACATATCAATGATATCGTAAACATATAGTAATTAAATATGTTTGTGAACAAAAATTAAAATATTTCAGGAATAAATGAGAATATTGATGAAATCTTAGGATGCATCGGAAAGGTTTTCTTCTTTTCTTTCTGTTATTTTTAGGCAATACGTACAGTAAAATACCAGAAGCAAATAATGTTGAAACTCAATGAGGGAAAAACGTAATTCTGAACATCATCCACAGAAATTATGATTCAACAGATCTGAAGTTACTTCTCTAATAATTTGTATTTTTTTCAGCAACCCACCCCCTCAGGCCCTGGTGTTTCTCATACACTAACAAGTTTAAGAAACAAACTCGAATGCAATGAATGTCAACACTGTTCGGTAATCGCACCCAGCAGAGGCTACAGGTTCATGGAGAAGAGTATAATTAACTGTAAAAATCAGAAGGACATACAGGAACTGACATTTCATTGAATTTTGACAATTGAGTAGGATTTTGAGCTGTAAGAAAAAGAGTGTGGCCTGAAAAAGCAGATAGCACAGCCAAGGCAGGGAGGAATGAAGTACTTTATGTATCTGGGAAAGAGCGAAAGGGTCACTGAGGCCAGAGGGCATAAGTGCTGGGCAGTAAGTCTAGGAAGATAGGTAAATGCCGAATGCAACAAGTCATCAAATGCTACTCTGCGGAGCCTTTTTCTTATAGTTTATCACTAATGCATTTTTGTGTTAAAGAATGAAATAACCTAATTTGGTCTATGTCATAGGAAAAAATACTCTGAAAGGATTCATTGCAAGAGGAAAGAGAGTTGGGTGAGATATCATATTTTGTATTTTTGATATTTGGGAAAAGCTCATTATTTTCTTTCTTATAACTAAATTGTTAGAGTCTAAAAAATTGATTTTATGCATTCATTTATATCTCATCTTAAGAAACCTGCATGCAAACTACTCCCCTAACAAGCATGTACCCGCAAAATGAATATTAACCATCAAATGTGTTAGAATAGACAAGAGGGCAAGATTCAGAATGAAAAGAAGTCATTGGCTTTGATTGTTAGGAGGTGACCTTAGCAAGTACAGATTCATTGTAGAGGGGAGGTAGGCGCCACTATGGACTAAAGACAGTATTATTCTCCTTCAGGAAAAATGATGAGTGAGTGCTGCTAGATAGATAGGCAGGCTTGTGAGTCATTTTGGCACAAATACAACCTAATGTATCCAAGTAAGAGGGAGAGTCCATGAGATAACCATCCCGAGAGAAAGATTACTCATCACTCACTTTTGCTGCACTCCTAGACCACAGATCTATAATGTAACCATAAAAGGTAACTGAAGAAGCAGTATACACGGTCAACAAAACATATTTTAAATGCTTATTCAATGATGTTGCCTATAGCAAACAGAATTTCTAAGAAAGAGTAAAATATTGCCCTTTCAATTGCAAAGTAATAAATGATCTAAATGTAATCTTATATTTTCTTCAAAATGAGAAAATGTTCTCCCCACCCCCAAGTATCTAGTAATGACTTGCCCAGGTATGTAAAATAAAATGCTTTACTAAAATAATATCTTCTGTATATGTGCTAGGTTTCCATTTTCTACCCCTACATTTATCCTCACATTCAAGCTATTTAAAAATACCCCTTTCCTAAATCAACTATACTCCAGTAAAAATTTTAAAATAAATAAAATTTAAAAAAATACTCCTTTCCTGAGTTCCTTTCTTCCAGGCTTTCACCACTGTAACCCATGTATGTGACATGATACATTTATTACATTTTTCTGTTTGCAAGCATAAACTACATTAGAAACAAATTTTGTCCCTATACAACATATTGTGAGAATACTTTGAGCACTCCTACTACCTCTTCCAGGGGCTGTGATAGACCAGGCAAATGGAAAAGTAACTGCTAACTGTAATAAAATGTAGAATTAAATATAAAGAGAAGGAACATTCAACCACTCTCCTACTCACCACACTCACACAACTGAGGTCCCTTGCTTCTCTCTTTCCAGATTAATGAGGGGAACACAAAATTTATATTCCATCCAGGATTTTAGTCCTGGGGTAAATGAAGTTCTTTTAAAAAGAGGTAGAATATTAATTAGCATCCCTAAATGTTGTTCATTTTGCCAGTCTTTAACACTAAAAATGGAAGTGTTACAGAGCTTGCCAGGCAGCCACTTAAAACCCTCACCTGAAGCAACTCATGGCTCAGATAAGAGCTCTATCTGGAACCATCAAATCTCTTAGCACAGATGTGTCTAATTTCTACAGCAAACCTTCCACGAGGCTTTAATTTTCACTTCACTCCATTTGCCTGCTTGGCTATGGCAGTTCTTTCACACAGTTTAGCTCTTAGGGAGCCAGCATTGACTGACGTATTCTTATAAAAAATAGATTTGCCGCAGAGGATATCTCACTCAGATAAAGTGAGTGTAAATTAGGTTTAGTTTTCCATCTCCATATAGAGATTTTAAAGGTCATTTATATTGTTTGTATGTATTGGGGTGGTATCTTGGTGACATTTCCTCTTTTCTTTGATAGAACCATTCTTATATTAAAAATAAAAAGCACATATAAATTAGGAAAATAATGGTATCTGATTCCTTATAATATACAGGTGATGCGTTACCTCTTAATGTTTGTTTCATAAGACGTGTCATAGTTTATCAGGAATAAATTATCATGTTTTAAATGTTTTGGAGCTCTTCAGTAATAGACTGTCTTATCCATCACTAAAATATAATTTTAAAAATCATGCTTTTTATTTCTTCATTGCAGCTAATTTGTAATAAAAGTTGATTATGTTGACTATCTGGCTACATGTTTTATTTTAGAGTGAGAATTTGCATGCATAATACCACTAACATTTTTAAAAGACTATCATCCAAACAGCAGTATTTGAAAGCATACAATATATTTTTTTCACTAGGATCTAAAGAAACAAAGGTAAGTAAGACCAAACCATTTCTCCTCCATCCTCTTTTTTTAAACATTTTAGTTTGAGGTAACTGCAGATTCACATACAGTTGTAAGAAATAATACAGAGAGATCCCATGTACTATTGACCAAGTTTCCCAACATGGTAACATCTTACGTAACTATAGTATACTAATTCAGCCAGGAGTTTGACATTGATACAATTCATTGACCTTACTCGGATTTTGCCAGTCTTATATACTCTTATGTGTGTTCGTCTTTAGTTCTGGGCAATTTTATACCACGTGCAGATTTGTCTGACCACCATGACAATTAAGATACAGAAGAGTTCCAGCCCAAGGATCCCTCATGCTACCCTTTTATAGCAATAACCACCTCCTCTCTCCAACTTCCTTAAGCCCTGGCAACCACTGATCTGTTCGCCATTTCTAGAATGTTGTGATCTCTATAATGTTATATAAATGAAATCATATAGTATAAAAAACTTCGAGATTGATCTTTTCCACTCAGCATAATTCTATTGATTTGCTTTTGCACATTTGGCAAAAAACAGTTGGGTATGTTTGTGTGGGTTTACTTCTGGGCTCTCTATTTTGTTCCATTGATCTACATGTCTATCCCCAAATTGATCTATATATTTATCTCATTTCTATTAAAATCCACACAAGATTTTTTTGTGTGGACATAGGCAAGGTTATTCGAAACTTTATACAGAAAGGCACAGGGCCTTGCATGGCTAAAACAACTTTGAAAAGAAGAAAGTAGAAGGAATCACTCTACTTGATGCTAAGACTTTCTATTGATATATAGCTACATTCATAAAGGCAATGTGGTATTGGTACAAAAATTAACTCAAAATGGATCAGAGACCTAAATGTAAAACTTCAACAGTATAAAAACATCTAGAAGAAAATAGGAGGAAATATTTGTGATCTTGGTTAGGAAAAGATAAATTCATAAACTGGACTTCATAAACGCTAAGAACTTCAACTCTTCAAAAGCCTGACTGAACCTTTACTGATATACCACCTGACCAGGACATACAAAGGAGAAGGCTAATAATTGATTTAGTAATTCTTAGTTGACCTCCCACTACCCGCCTCTGAAAAAGTTTAGAGAGGCCAAAAGTGCAGTGAACACTTGGAGAGGGTATTTTATTGGAGAAAATTGGTGGACAGATTAGGAGAAAATATTTGCAAACCACACATCTGATAAATGACTTGTATATAGAATATATAAAAATCTCTCAAAATTCAATGTTAAGGAAACAAATAAACCCAGTGAAAGCCCGGCAAAAGATTTAAGGAAACACTCACTGATGATATAACAAACACATGGAAATATGCTCACCACCATTACCATTAGGGAAATGGAAATTAAAACCACACTGATGTAGATAAGGCCAAAAGACAGTGGAGTAGAAAGACCCTCAGCTCACCTTCCTTCACAAGCACACCAAGATCACAACTATCTGCAGAAACACCATCTATGAAAAAGACCAAAATCTACCAGAAAACGTCTACAACTAAACACAAAAGGAAGGAACCCCAACGAGCCAGGCAGACTCGCAATACAATCAAGTCCCACACCCCATGGTGGGCGACGCACAAACTAGAGAATAATTATACTGCAGAGGTTCTTCCGCAGGAGTGAGAGTTCTGAGCCCCAAGCTGGGCTCCCCAGCCCAGGGGTCCTGCACCAGGAAGACAAGCCCCCGGAGCGTTTGGCTTTGAAGGCCAGCGGGGCTTAATTTCAGGAGCCCCTCAGGACCAGGGGAAAAAGAGACTCCACTCTTAAAGGATGCACACGAAACCTCACACGCACCTCACCAGAACTAAAGCACTAATTTGATAGGAGCCTTGGCCAGACCTACCTGCTGGTCTTGGAGAGTCTCCTGGAGAGGCTGGGGGTGGCTGTAGCTCACGCTGGGGACACAGACCCCAGCCTAGTGGCAGCCACACTCAAAAACTCCTTCTACCCTGTGGAAGCCGGAAGACGCTGCTTTCAGGCGCCTGGTGAGATCCGCCCTCTGGCTCATTAGCACTAACACCTGGTCCCACCCAACAGCCTGCAGGTGTCAGTGCTGGGAGGCCTCGGGCCAAATAACTGACTAGGCATGGACACAGCCCCATCCATCAGCAGACTGGCTGCCTAAAGACTTTCTGAGCCCACAGAAGTCTCTAGACACGCCTCTACACAAGGCCCTGCACACCAGCGTGCCAAGACACAGCTCCACCCACCAGTGGGCAGGCACCCATCCTGCCCTCCTGGAGGCCTGCAAGAGCCTCTTAAGCTTTAGCCATGAGGTTGTTTGGGTTTTTTTCCCAGCATTTTTTTTTACTCTCCTCCCTTTCCCTTACATGCCCTAATCTTTTTTTTTTTTCCTTTTGTTCAACTAAATATATGTCATGTTGAGATTATCACAGAATAAAATATGTTTCAATTTTAGATTTGTTTCTGCATATTTGCCTGGACAAATGATGTTCTATGACATTTTTTCACTTTTTATTGACATAATTACTGATTAAGAAGAGCAACTGAATTATGTCAGGTTCAGTGAATTAGATCTGGGAAACAATTTAGATGTAAAGAGTTGTTAATTGCTATCTAATTAAAAATGAAAGCCTCTGAGCCGCCCTACAATGACTACCCTTCCACCCCTCTCCATAGTACATGATGCCTTAGTAGAGAAAACTAAAATTCTGAAATGACATGAATGGGCAAAAATCAAATGACATTTTGGTAATTCCTGAGACTACCAGTTAAGACATATATGCATATTGTCAAAGCAAGCCAAAATCCAAGAGAGGAAAGAATGGGGTAGAAGGATGGATTTCCTCATCTTATAAACAGGAAAAGGGCAGGAGCTGTGTCTGTCTTGCATGATACATACTAAGGAGATGCTCAAAAACGACTGCTGGTCATCAGTGTGCTCCACAGGGTCCTTGTGAACATTCTTTTTCTTTTTTAAATAAATTTATTTATTTATTTTTGGCTGAGTTGGGTCTTTGTTGCTGCGTGTGGGCCCTCCCCAGGTGCGGTGAGCCGGGGCCACTCCTCGCTGCGGTGCGTGGGCCCCTCATCGCGGTGGCCTCTCCCCTTGCAGAGCACGGGCTCCAGGCACGCCGGGTCTAGGGCCCAGGCTCAGCAGCTGTGGCGCTCGGGCTTAGCTGCTCTGTCGCACGCGGGATCCTCCCGGACCAGGGCTTGAACCTGCGTCCCCACATTGGCAGGTGGACCCTCAACCACTGTGCCACCAGGGAAGCCCCCTTGTGAACATTCTTTATGTGAAGTAATGCATAGAGAATTACTGAGTACCAAGACATAGTAGGTGTAAAATAAATGTCTTTTCCTTGGTATCACCTGTTACATGCTTAGTGATCAAAGTATCAATCACTGCTCTCTGCTGAAGGCTAAAAGTATTTTTTAAAAGAGTCCATGAACTAGCTTAGACAGGATACAAAGATTTAGACCCCTTTTGTTTTGCAATATGGAAAACGTTTCAGCGTTTTGAAGCCCTCAAAGTCTTCTAAGTAAATAGTTCTGATGGTTTGGAACACAGATGTCATTAACATCTCTGTTTCTGTCAGTCTGACTGTAGGCAGGCTACATTATTTTAAGCTATTCTTGCCACCTGTAATGTTCTACTGAGGCCTCTTAGCATGTGAGCTGATAAACTGACCATTAACAAATAGATCTTAATTAGGTAAGGGTATTCTGGAAATTCAGATACAGAGAAGTAATCTACATATATCTACATGGGTTTTTGTTCTGATTTTTTTCCTGATTATAAGAAAATAATCTTATATCTATTTATTTGAACATTTTATTTTTTTTCATAGCTGAGATATATTTAATCTTTTTTTTATATATCTTTATTGGATACTTGAACATTTTAAACTATATAACAGAGAAAAAATTGAAATTGATGGATTGTATTAGTTCTGTTTAGTATTCAAAATACTTTACAATCACATTACTCATATTGTATGCAATTCTTCAAAAATGGATCCTCTTAAAGAAAAACATTTTGAAAGAGTATTAACAATTTATTGCTAATGCAGAATAAAAAGCAAAATGATTACTGGTAGAGATTGAGTTGAATATAAACAGTGTAAGATGACACAGGGCTTCAAAAAGTTATGTATCCTGTGGGAACAAAAAAATATATATTTTAAATGACTAAACTGTTGATGAACTTTGATATTCATATTTAAAGACAAGAAAATTAGTAAATATTTTACAAGTCTGTAATTTCCTTATAAATATTCTTAGAAATATTGAGGGAAAAAAGGAAACAAAACTTTTTAAAAAACAATGAAGCATTAATAGAATGTTAGACTCCATCAGAAACACCTACTGCAGTTGAGAGGCTATTTCATGCTAATATTTCAGTGATGTACATGAGTATTTTGATGTGTGGGGTGTGCCCTGAAGATACATGATAGCTGGTAGTTCAATTTTTAACACTAACCTCTGAGCATTGAAAAATATGAGTTGTGGTCCACACAGCAGCTTGCTAGAAATATGTTTAAGACCCACTAGAGATTCTGTGAATTGCTTTACTAAAAGCCTTATTGTTTGCTGCTGTTGCTAATGCACTGGAAAGAAAAATTAAAACAAAATAACATTCAAAAAACTTTCCATGGCCCTTGGTGTTTCTCCTGGAAAGACAGCTAATATGATTTTCTACTACTTTCTACTTATAGAGATTGTTGCAGGAGCAGACAGACTTGGCTAAAAATATAATCTAGGAAAAGCAAACCAAAACTTGAAATTTTGCTGGTTATTTAGGTTGCTTGGATTTAAGCATTAGTAAATTATTCTCTTATTTAGGTAATCTTTATTCAGTTATGACAGGTGAAACCCCTCTATTAACTTTCTGAATAACAAAAATTAACAAAAATTTGAGATTTCTCCCTAGGCTGAGGATAAAAGGGCATTTGTTTGCTTTCTGGAAGCAGATGGCTAGGATTCCTGGAAGAGGTGAAACCCCTCTAAAGAATCTAGAAAAGTCAGAGAAATAAATTAACTTTCTGAATAACAAAAATTAACAAAAATTTGAGATTTCTCCCTAGGCTGAGGATAAAAGGGCATTTGTTTGCTTTCTGGAAGCAGATGGCTAGGATTCCTGGAAGAGAGAAAATTGAAGGGAATGAATGGGGAGGCTAAGAGTAGTTCTCACCAGTTGAGGTTAAAATAAATTTCCCCAGCAAAACCTTTTATTATGGTAGGTATGGCTGGTGAATTTAAGGAAAATGCTATCTAACATTCAATTTAAGGTTGTTTCCATTTCTGGCTCTGCTGCAATTCCCCAACATCAACCCAGATCAAATAGTCTAACATACGTGTACTTTGAAAACTTAGAGGGGAGAGGCCAAGAAGGCAAAAAGGAACAGATAATTTAATGAGAGCCAGAATCTGTGATAAGAAGGAACCAGATGCCCCATTTCACCATTTCACTCCACATGCCTGCACATGTAAATAAATGTTAGTAGTCTTAACACAGACCTAACGTCTGAATTTCCTTCAGAAATTCCGAAATATTTTGATCCCTAAAAATAATTTTAGGTTATTTATGTTTAAATTCTAATTTCATACTTGATATTGTCAACCTTTATAACAAAAAGGTAAGTGGTTTAGCCAGCAAAATCGAGTTTATTCAGGAATAGTAGAGGAATTGCAATTTGGGAGAAACTCTGGCTAACCATAGGCAAGTCTGGAGCACAAGACGGGAGAGCGTTCTTTTGTAGAGGGAAGGAGGAAGTTGGGAGGGGTAGTTTGAATGAAAGTTCACTGGAGAAGAGCAAGAATTCGGGGTTGTGGCGGCTTCTCATTGGTTGAGTTGTAGCAGTTTCTCATTGGCTGGGTTGTTGCTAAGCGTCGAGAAAATCTTCCTTCTTCCTGCTGGGGTATATAAAGATTCTTCCTGCTGGGGTATGTAAAGTATGCTGCCACAGGTGGTACGAGTGGTGCATGTGTGGTACATGTGTGAGCACTCTTCCTTCAGGGCTTTCCGATTCCATTTTTTTTTTTTTTTTTTTGTGGTATGCGGGCCTTCCTCTGCTGTGGCCTCTCCCGTTGCGGAGCACAGGCTCTGGACGCGCAGGCTCAGCGGCCATGGCTCACGGGCCCAGCCGCTCCGCGGCATGTGGGATCCTCCCAGACCGGGGCACGAACCCGGTTCCCCTGCATCGGCAGGCGGACGCGCAACCACTGCGCCACCAGGGAAGCCCCTCCGATTCCATTTTGAATGGGGCTTTCCTTTATTCATTTCCACAGTATATAAATTTGATACCTAACTTAATATTTGATAACTCTACTGCTGCTCAGATAATATATTTTCAATATTCAATATTCTGTGCTTCAAAAATTAATAGTTTTTCATTATCCATAAAATATTCATATTTTACCAGTGAGGAAATTGGTTACTTCAAACTAAGATGAATCAGTAACTCAAGAACTGAGTTCATAACTTAAGAATTGATAATAAAACTGTATAGACTTTGCATTCAAACTTGAATTCAAATTTTGGCTTTGTTGCTTATTTTCTGTATGATGATGAATAAGTTACTTAATCTTTTGAATTTTCAGTCTTTTTGTTTATGAAATAGGGACAATATACATGAATTTCAGAGTTGCTGGGATGATTAACTGAAATAATAAATGTAAAGCAGCTAATATGTGACTCAATAAAATTCTAGCTATTAGTAGAAAATTCCTGTCTCTATAATAATGATAATGATAACAATGATAGTAATGTTACAAATGTAATGTTACAAAAACAATAATAATATTAACAGTATCATTTTTTTCCCAATTTGTCATCTTTAAGCTCAGATAGGATAGGAAGGTTTGCTTGGTTTTTTTTTCCTTTGCATATCATTATTAGGATATTGACTTGTGGAAAGGAGGTTTCCTATTAATATAATTTCTTGAATTTGTTTGACAAGTGTAATAAAATATGGCATCTGAACAAAAAGGTAGTTATGCTGTAACTGAACACATCAAAGAGCAGAGAATGGGACATGATGTAGACTTCAGAAATTTCCTAAGTGTTGTTAGAAAACTACTGGCAAGAAGATGGTTTACTTTAGGGCTGTTATTTTCAACAATCTAGGCAGAACTCAGAGGTCTGAGAAGTATCTTTCTATGCATTCTATGCATTTTCCCTTTTCATAACTTCATATTGAGATAAATGATTCCATTTTCTTGTCAATGACAGTATCCAGTCGCTAAAATATAATTATTTGAAAACAGTTTTTAAGAGCTAGTTTTCTTTAGAGGAAAAAGAAATATCTGTTCTATTTCCACTTAGCTATACATTAAAAAATAAAGTTCCATTAAGAAAAATTAAATACTTTGTCACAAAAATCTCTTTGTTCTGCACATTACTTCCTTTTAACAAATTTATTGAGATAATTCACATACCATGCAATTCACTGACTTCTGTACATTAATTCTTGATAAAGATATACTTAGTCCCATGAAATCTAAGATTCCAAAGATAAAGTAAAAATAATCATATTTATGTTAAATACCCAATCTGTAAAAAGGACTAGAGGAGAATAGAGTAGGTCCTCAGGGGAGACAGATATTTACAGTACATTTTTCCCTCAAGGCAATAACATTTAAATTAGAGGAATTGGATATAGGTACATAAGTAAGATACTTAAACAAGGCTATATATAAGTAAGATATTTAAACAGCTTATATACAATATGATATAAGAGATATCATGATAGTCAAGGACTTACAATAATCAAATACATGGCATAAAATTAAAGTGATTTAGGGATTTGGGGGAAGAATATATATTTCACACTAGGTTAGTCAATGAAAATTTCCTAGATGAGATAAGATGTATACTGTGAGTTTAAAGAAGACAGAGCAAAAGGGACATGTCCCTGGGTAATGATTAAAAAATGGGTGAAAACATGTACAAAGGCAAAGAAGTGGAAAACCCTAAGACACCCTCAAGAAACAACGTGTGGAAAAAAAGTTAACTGGAGTGGAATGTTCCTCTTGAGGAGAACTGCACATATATTCTCCATCTGGGATACTCATGAGTAAGGCTGTTAGCCAGGAGTTCCACAAAGCCACAAGACATGCAGCATACTCTCCTGAAATATTACATTTTTACAGGAGTAATTAATTGCAAGTATGATGTTTGTTTTTGAAAAATTCAGATATATTGTGAAGTGAAAACTCATAAGTCATTTGTTAAGTGTTTAAGCTACTGCCACAAATTTAATGGGTATGGGTTCATTCTCCTTAGCTATTTGAGTCCTTTAGTTCCACTAGTGGAATAACCTGAGTATTGAGAATTGAAGGTAAGTGTGATGAGATCCATTGCGTTTAGTTTGTGAAGGAACTTGAATGTCAGATTAATGAGTTTGGACTTCACTTGGTAGGAGTGAGAAGCCTTTGAAGAATGCTAAAGAGTAGAAAAACACAAAAAATATAGTATTTTAGGAAATTACTAAACTATATTACTATAATTACAACTTAATATACAGGATGGATGAATGAGGAGAGATTATAGGCTGAGACCAACTTAGAAGATGCAAACACAAAGGATTTGTTAAGAGTTGCCTTGTTTTGAGAGCCAGTTCTATAATGTGATTCATAAAAACTGTTTAGGGAGCCTTCTCGACTATTTTGAAAATTAAAAAGACCATTTCATTGAGCCCCTCAATTACTAATTTAAAATCTAAGAATTGTTTATAGTGAAAGAGAAATTCTATGAAGCCTTGACTTTAAGGAAATACAAAGAGACACTAAGTTATAGTGCCATGCCATTTCTAAACTGTACTATTAGAAAATATTACCCATTAATAATTTGTGTTGTCTTCATCAGAAAAAAATAAACTTTCCAAATGAATCTTATCAGAAGTCATTCAAGAAACACATCTCATTTAATATGAGAAATAAAAGCAGACCCAATCAAAAGCTACCCTAAATAGCAAATGTTGATCTGATCATGTGTTCTAAGAAAAATAGCAGTAATCTCAAAAGGTGATAATGTTTTTAAGGATTGGCATTGTTGGTGGAATATTTAATGAACAGTTTAACTGTGGCTCTCTGGCAATGAAGAGGTCTTGGAATGGTAAAAACTATGATGGAGTAAATAGCAAAGTCTCGTTTCTGCTCAGCTGGATCTCTGCTTCAGCCACCTGAGCCTTCAGCTGCATTTAATTCTCTCCATTTCTGTGGATGGTAAAACATTCCTACACAGGAAGTAGACAAGCTACCATAAGAACAAAAGCTCTTAGTGTGCCCCGTCAGTCCTAGGCTTCTCTTGATGATAAGTCTGTTACTTTTGGCTTTTTTTTTTCATTTTTTTCAGGCATGGGACTCTGTTTCATAGCAAGTAGGAGGATCTCTCCTACTTACAATTTCTTGAAGCTTCCAGGATACCCATAGTACAGCTATCTCTTTTTCATAAAGGCTTACAAGGCTTTTTTTTTTAAATGGCTTTTACATTTATTAACTGGGTCAACAGTACAAGTCTTTGAGTACATTTACTTAGTTTCAGGTTTTACATGGTTCCAGATGTAAAATGATATACGGTGAAATCCCTGGTTGAAAATGTAAAATGCTTTAATACATTTCTGAATAGTGGTAAACTACCTAGTTTAAATACTCCTGTGCTCACTTTCCACTCAAATTATCCAAGATGGAAACCTCATAAACCCCAAAGCATATATAGCTGGGAGTGGAATGAAGTGGGCTGGGGATGCCTAGGACCAATTGGAATTTCCATGTTAAGGTATGACTCCAAACTAGTTTCTCCCCTTCGTGCTTTTCTTGTGCTTGTCTTTATTTGGTATTTCCAGAAGATATGGGTATCATTAACTCTTGGAAATCAGTTCTTTCTTCAAAATGATTGCAGGCATAAAACCAGAAGTGTGCTACTAACATCAAGGGGATATTCAAGTTAAAGAAGGTTTTATATGCAATGAATACATTCATAGGGTATTGTTAGGTGCCACAAGAAATTGGGAAATCTGTTATCTTTTTTTGTTGTTGTTGTTGCTCTAGTGTGTGTATGTTTGTTTCTATTTTATAAATTCTGTTGCTACGGTTTGTTCTCTCCCCCTTCTTACTTATATTTTACTACATTAAAAAAATTTTTTTTGGAGTATAGTTGATTTACAATGTTGTGTTAGTTTCAGGTGTACAACATAGTGATTCAGTGATACACATACATATAATCATTCTTTTTCATATTCTTGGGAAATCTGTTATCTTTCTGTAGTCTAAATATTTAAGGATCAATGATTAGGAACATAGAATTTTAAACAATTGTAGTACAACAGCAAATTTTATGTTAGATTTTAGAAGTGTATGAAGTACTGACAATATATGTGGTATGATTTATATTTAATATTTTTAAGGGATGTATAATTGACATATCTGAAAAACTTTCACTTAATTTTCAACACAATATATATACTTTGACAAGTAAATTTAGCTGTTCAGAAAGTAAATAAAAAGCAGCCAGATTTCTGTGGGATACAATTGAGCACATTCATTTGAATAATGCTAAGTCATAATATGAAGGAACTTAGTTAAAACTCAGATGTGAGATAATACCATTTTCATTTTAAATGGATTTTTAAAATGAATAATATAGAAGAAATATATAATTAAAATTATAAAGCATAAAAACTACTTTAAATAGTATAAAACATATGTGAATACATACATGTTTACAGAAAAAATTATTTTAGAGAAAATACAAAGAAAAAATATGATCTATTACTACATAAACATATATATATATTTTTTAACCTAAAAGCACTGTAAAAATTAAATTGCAGATTGCTAACTGGAAATAATATGTGAAACATATTTAACAAAGGATAAAATTCCTAGTAAGAAAGATCTTATGAACCAAAAAATGAACACTTCAATATGAAAAAAGACAAAAGAAATAAACAATCACTTAAAAAAATAAAAATTCCAAATTCTGAAACAAAGTTCAACTTCATTAGTACTTAAAGTACTTAAATGTATATTTAAATAAGAAATTAACCATTTAAAAAAATGGTAACTTGGCAAAGATTAAAAAGAAGTGGTGGGAATTTTAGTGCCTACTACGGTAAGATAGAACAAACAAGCCTTTTTAAACACAGCCGGAATAAATGTGAATTAAGACCAACTTTCTAGTAGACAGTTATCAAAATCTATCAAGCAGAAAAATGATCATACCTTTTGATGTGTTAATTCCCATTCTAGGAGTATTCTAGAAAATGCTAATGAATAGAAGCAAAGATAAAATACCAAAATATTGCTTTAACACCAAAAAAGATGGAAATTGTCTAATTGTCCAACACTAGGTGATAGGTTAAATAAATTTTAGTACATCTTGCAAAGATCCATAGTCATCAATGAAAAATCATTCTTGGAAAGAATATTTCTTGACAGGAACAAATACAGTGTATCCTTTTATCCCCCTAGTTTTATTGGAAAATAATTGACATATATCACCATATAAGGCTTACAGTGTACAATATGATGGTTTGATTTACATATCTTGTGAAATAATTCCCACAGTAGCTTTAGTTAACCTCCATCATCTCATAAAGATACAACAAAAAGAAAGAAAAAACTTCTTGTAATGAGAACTCAGGATTTATTCTTTTAACTTTTCTATATATCAAAAAGAATACAAATATATCTTTTTAATACAATTCCAATTTTGAAACTTTTAAGTAACATGAGTGCCACTTGCTAGGATATTCACAAATCCTCAGGCCTTTGGGGTTTATCCTTCTGATAATTACATAACAGAATGTTAAAATGGAACTGTTCTGGTTTTAGTTTCAGCCAAAAATCCCAAGATGATTATATGGGACCACCATGCAGACTTGTAAAGGTGTATCAGGAGGAACATTTATTCTCAGGTTGAGGAGATAAACAGGCCCAGAATTTGATATCAGAAGAGGATAGGGAGAGAGGTTTGTTGGGGTGTGTTGAGTCATCTACTTGCAGGATGGAGGAGTGGGGTGGCTTGCCCCTCAATTCATGCTTAGAAAAGGGACTAAAGGAGACACACAGAGAGTTTAACAGATGCACTTAATGTTTCAGAGAAGACAGCGGACTTGAGTCTGCTTACACTGGAGACTAGATCCAAAGTGCCAGGACCTGGCTGGCTGGTTGTTTTACTGATGGTGGAATGACAGAGTTGGTGGCATTGGTCAGCTTCCACTTCTAGAGTCTTTCTGGACAAAAGATGCATGAGTGTTAACTGTGGGCTGAGGTGACTGACACACCTGAACCATGGTTCACTCTGATGCTCTACAGCAGGGTGAACTGTAGGATTTCTCGAGGCTGAGAAAAGAGCCAGCAGCCGCCAGAGATGAATTTCCTCACATGAAGAGAATTATCGATGAGAGATCCACGGCAATAGTTTGTGTCTCTGAAGAGCCCAAGAAAGTGCCCACAGAAGTAAGGGTCAGCTTTAAAACTTGGTCCAGTCCAAGGAACACCTCATGGCAACCCTAGAAAGAAAAGTGAGACTTTTCCTGCTCCTTTCCATCTCCCTAACCTTGTCCACCTACAACTCTCAAGGATGGAAACTGAGATTGACAAGATGGAGATGGAGATATGCTAGAGCAGGTCAGCAAAGAGCGCAGACAAGGAGGCATCCTTGGTGGAAATTTATAAGTTTGTTTATTATACTTGTCTGGCTATATTAAGAACTATGCTGCTTTTTATCATCAGAAAATGATTAGAAAGTATTAAGACTTCTGTCAAATTTTACCCAGAGGCAATGGGGAAATTAGCCTCAAATAATAAAATTAAAGAGTCAGCAGAAAATACAGTTGCTTTTACATTGCATCTCACAAGTTATGCTTGTTCAATGTAGCTGTTATATTCAAATAAAATTGTCTCCATCCCATGTGCTTTGGAGATCCACCTGTCTCCCCCCTCCCAGTATCTCCAGGATTTCTCTGGATATATATGAAGCAATCCTGTTCCTGTCTTTTCCTTTATAGCTGCTCTTTTCTCTCTGCCCTACACTAACCCAAACATTAGAACATTTCACTTGATAATTGAAAAATATCTCCTGCAAAGGCAGTTATACTTAATAGACTCACTGACAATTTGGGGTTGTAGGCAGGTAGTAGTACAAAAGTTAGTTGAAAATTAAATATTAGACATGATAGATTCTAGAAGTTCCTTGGTCATATTCATCTCACTGAACTTTTTCTGGTCAGTTTCCAACTCTCAAGTGGCCCACCCCCTCAGCTACGTTGCTGACCCTCTACTTTTAGAAGACTCTCTCTATATGTTTCCCAACTTTTCCAGTTATTAGCTGTGGAACCTGGGTCAGGTTACTTAATATTACTTAACATTTTCCTGTCTTACTTTCCTTATATATTAAATTGAGATATAGTTAGTAGCTACCTCATACTGGAAAGATTAAATGACACATATAAAGCAATTACCATAGTTCCCAGCACAGAGGTGATATTAAAATACTCAAAGGTAATAAAGTACTTAAGGTAATAAAAAATTTAAGGATAATACAGTGCTTAACTCTATCTTGGGGTATTCTACTCAATGTCATTATGACCTAGAGGGTAAGGTTTTATTGGGACAGTCGCCTTCTCACAGGAAGAGAACTCCTCCAAGTATTTTTCTAAGTGAAACAGTTCTCACCCCAGTAGAAGGTGTTACCTCCTTAAAAATAATATCATTCTCCCCAGGAAATTTATGTAAAAATAGTATAAATGCCAGTAGGAGATAGACTGAAATATTAGATTGCACATTTCTAGATATAAGGCCCTGAAAGGTTATTCAATTCTCTGTGCATATTGTATTTTATAGCTAAAACCTGAATTACTTTTCTTGAAATCAGAGATCTTACTCATTTTCATGACTTACTAATAATTTCAAAGATATAAAACAATTAAAGGGACTAATCAAAGAAGGTCTGGGACACTGAAGGTGGCTCTTTAGGACCCCTCTTCCTGCATTAGATGCTCACTCTCTGGCCCAGAGTAAAAGATGAGGTCTCTAAGTTAGGTTTTGTGGTATCACCTATCACAGCAGAGTGAGTGTGCAGTCCATGAAATATCTCCATTTTATATCTCAGCTTACATGACATCTTCTAGGGAGTCACACCTCTTCAAAGGCCATCATCTTAGAAAATAGCATTACTCTACCTGGAGGTCCAATTATTACATCCAGAAGAACATTAGTCTGAATCATCAGCCTTCTTTTCTTTCTCTGGGGGCTTTCTCCCAATGGTTTGGGAGAAAGTGGATTACCAGCCAGCTTCTTCAACACCTTCAACAGTTCACTCTCTGACCTCAGTTACTATTTCTTTGCCACAAAATTCTAAAGTTATTATTATTTGTCTGACTACATTTTTTAGTATTTTAAACAGAGAATAATGTTTCTAATGCCTTGATGACCACCAAGATTTGAAATACCCAATGAGGAGTAGGAATAAAGCATGTTCACAGTGACCATAACTCTTTCAAGCTCTTTTGAAATCCTTTTGCCATCTCAATTACTGATACCTCCAATTGTGCACAGTTATTTGAACCTTGTGATATGATTTAATGGAGACAGTTAATTGAATGTGTAATGTTTCTAAAGTCAAATTCACTTCCTCCTCTGGAAAATCCAGTTTAACACGTTTTATATCAATCAGAGGTTTCAACTCAGCTTCTTAAAGCATTTCTTTATCTTGGGGAGCATCATTTACATACATCTGATTTTCAATTAATTATATCACTGAACTTACAAACGCTCTATTACACCATTTAGCTGTGGCAGAGATTTATGTAACATTTGACACACCTTACATTAATGAAACTTATGGTATCACTCAGAGCAATGTGTCTTTTTTTTTTTTTAACAATACGGATTAATGAGAATCCAATCTTCTTTCTCCAGAGAAAAGAAGTTCAAGGGTTCTCTCCCAATATTGGCTATTAATCAGCACCAGATGGGAGGGTGATGCTGGCAAAGCTCCTCTTACCCTCTCTGATGCTTCCAAACTCTTTTTGATCCAAAGGAGTGCTGGAATCTCTCCTCAGCCTGGACTTCTACAAAAGCTCTCCCTTCTGTGGTGTCTTCCCATATCATCAGTCTGCACATTTTCCCAGACTGTGGCTGAGAAGAGCTGGAGCCAGTTCATGGGCTCCTGCTGCTTCCAAAGCCCCATATGAAGTCTGTCTGCCTATTAAGCAATGCACAGGGGGGCGAGACTCCTCCGGAATCCCTTGGCATTTGGTGCTGGATCCACAGCTCCCACAGAGGCACTTTGGTTCATGAATGGATGCCAAATTTTAGTTGTTAAAAGGGGGTGGAAAAAGGAGGGACATTTTATGCTTCCATGATGCTGGTGTCCTAGGGTGATATATTTGAAAGTGCTTTGAAAATTGAAATATTAGGTGGTATTACTATATGTCTTATAGTTATTGCCATTGATTCACCCCTAGTCTGAGCATGTGTGTTTACAACATTTTTGTTCTTGCTGTTTTCTCTGTCTCTCCTCTTCAGTTATTTTAGCAATCTAAGTTGTCATAACTGCTTGCATTTAATTTACTCTGTTCAGAATTATTAGTTACTTAATAACTGTAATACCTTTTAATGATAATCATCAGAATTTAGATTACATAATCCAACATAGATAGAAGTAAATACTGCCACCTTCCTGTCCTTAAGTCCTTCCTTGTATAAATACACGGAAATCAAAAGGAAAACATGAAGAATACAGTAAATAATAATAGAGGCAATAGGAGAAAGCCCAAAGAGAGAAGGATGACAAAAATGGAGAGTGCTGGCCATAGCTGGCTTTGGTGTGTCTGACAGTCTATGCTTGATGACAATTGCCAATTGTCATCAGTTGGCCAATGCTTGATGACAATTGCCAACTTGGGCCCTTTAATGAGTCTTTGATACAAGAATAAAGAATATAGACTGTTCTTTCAGATGACCAATTCTTTCTGTGATAATGTGTGAGACAGTATATTACAGTATATTTAAACTTAATAAATTGGAGTCTTTATGGATTCTTTCCTAATTGAAATTTGGAAGATATAACTATTTGGGGTAAAATAATATCATTTCTAGCCAGTATATGACCTATTACTATTGTGAACTTATAAGAAGAGCTTAAGCTATGTCATCTGGTTTTATTCTGTATAGTTGAATTCAGACAATAATATGGAAGCCTTTTTTCCAGACTATAAAAAAAAATCTGGAAACAGGAAAAAAGTTGAGAAACATATAAGCAAAAAAAAAAAAAAAAGATAATATCCAACCATTCCATCTCCCAGAGTAATCTACTCTTAGTGTTTTGGCAAGTACAATTACAGGAAGAAAAAAATTTTGAATAACTTCTTCCCCTGACTTCCCTTCCTGAAGTCCTAGACTCTCTTCCTATAGATAGGAGTCTGAATAAGTTGTGGTAACTTGGGGTTCTAAATGGAGCTCATGAAGTTTGTCCTATTATATCTGTTTTCTCTCCAGAGTTGAAGATGAATGAATGGTAAAGAAATCTCACAAACAAGTATTTTATTCATCACATATTTTCCCATGTAGAAATAAAGAATATAAGACTAATTCATGGGCTTCCCTGGTGGCGCAGTGGTTGAGAATCCGCCTGCCGATGCAGGGTACATGGGTTCGTGCCCCGGTCCGGGAAGATCCCACATGCCGCGGAGCGGCTGTACCCGTGAGCCATGGCCGCTGGGCCTGCGCGTCCGGAGCCTAAAAAAAAAAAAAGACTAATTCATGGTAAAATGGCTTATGTTTACAATTTAGTTACTTAACATCTAAATACTAACTTGTAAAATTCAGACTCTCTGTTATTAAAAGGACATCACACATTTTCAATGAAATATTCCAAAACTACTGAATCATCTGTATGGGTAGAGTGTAAATTTGCCTTCCTAAAACTGGTATACTCAATTTTCTTATTCCTTATATTATTTCATCTAGGAATGAACATGATTCACAGAGTACACTTTAAATAATTTTGGTTTTAAAGGTGTTCAACCAGGGGTACATTTTATTTAAAACTTTTTAATCAACTGTATGGAACTTTTAAGTGCCCAGTGAGAAAGATGCCAGATGTATGAACAGCAAAGAGCAGTTGTCTTTGATGCATTACACTGAGATAAGTGAGTTTCCCTAGGATCAATCAGGACCTGACTTTTCTCTGCCTCGCTATAGTAATACTATGGGTGATGATGTTGTGCCCAAAGTCACATTATAGGTCAATCTAATGGCCAACACTATGACCTCATGTACAAAAGTTTTATAATTGCATGTCAGGAGGAAATAACACTTAAATACGACAGAGTCTTTGTTTGACTCTCTCTATTGCATTTTGCATGCTGTCTTGCCAAACATAGTTAGCAAGCCAATAACAGGAATAGTGAAACCCATGTTGGCCCCAAAAACAAAATACTATTTTAGTTTCTCAAAAATCTATTGGAAGAAAAGAGACACTTCTCTTTCAAATGGCTGACATGGATTTTAATTTAATACACCAGCAGATTCCATCTTAACCCTCCTAACACTCTTATTGCAACAGATATACCATGGATGCATATCTGCTTTGGACACACATGGTTGCTTTCAGCCAGGTATAAGAAAAAAGAATGTGCAAATATAAAGCATTACATCTATGATATATTCTACCTGTATGCTTGCCAGCTCTAACTGAATCCACAGACAGATGGTTTTTATTAGTAACTCTTAGCTACCTACATTTTTCTCATGCCTTTCTCATTTGTATTTAAAGTGCTTCCTTGTCTTAGGTACAAATATCTTTAAATATTTGTGTGAACGCTTCTCTTTTGGAGACTTTGACTGAAATGATTTTTCTCAAACTGGTAGGTATTCTCAGTGTGTCTCTAGACCCCAAAGACATTCTCAGCTTGACTTTGTATAGCAGCCTACATTTGGTTCTACTCAAATTCCTTTCTTTTTCTCTTCTCCAAGCCCTCACCTCATCCCTTGCTCACTTTGCTTTTCACTTCTTGTTTTTATTTAGCCTTAGGAATATGAAATACAGAAGAGCAAAGATGAATTTTAAAAATTTGAGGAAAGGGAAGAAATTAAATGGCAAAATAATGGGAACTGTTGGAGAAACATGATCCTCTTTGAGTTATTTTATATTAGTAACAAACTTGTTTACTCCACTGTCAAATTGATTTTCATTTAAGGACACGTATAACCAACCTTCTGTCCAATTTACAGGGCATGCAAAAAAGAGTTAACAGGTAGGCCTGAGACTGCTGTCTTTAGAAAGGCCTGCTTGCATGTTGGGCCGTGGTTTAGAGTCTGGGAACTTAAATTCTAAACAGTTCCCTATACTGATATAAAGTTTCCTTAAATGGTAGAGTGGCTCACTGTGCCTAGTTTGTTTGTACGAACACATAGTTCATGCTACACGCTTACTTTCCATCTGGGAGTCTGGAATTTTGATATATACTAAAAAGAAGTTGCCTATATGACCACTCTCTAATTAAAAACCTTTTCACACATGTTGTCAAACTCAAACTTGTTGCTGGAGGAATTAAGCATGTCCACTGAGAGAGGACTCTTGGAAGCCTGTGCCTGGTTTCCTGCAGATTTTACTCCATGTGCCTTTTTATTTGCTGATTTTGCTTTGGATCCCTTTGCTATAATAAATATTAGCAGTGAATATACTATATGCTGAGTCCTGTGAGTCCTTCTAATAAACCACCAAACCTGGGAGTGTTCTTGGGGACCTCTGACACACATTGACTGAAATGCCTTTCTTAAGATTTATAAATTTTAAATAAATATTTATTGAATACATATTATGTGAATTGAATTATGCTATGTGAAACCAAGATAAGTAACCCAGACCTATTTTAAGAAATTCACAGTTTTGTGGCTATGTCAACATACAGAAGTGTATAAAAAGAATATCCAATTAACTGAGTCAAAGCAGAACAAGGAAAATACAAGAAGCTTATTTCAATGGAAATTCTGAAGATGTAGATACTTCATCTCGTTCAAATATCAGGAAAGCTCATGGCATGTGAGTTAGCATGTTAGTTAGCAGAGCAAGTAGGTTTTGACAGGTTATGATATCTGAAGGCAGGAGGAAGAGGAGTTTTGGAGTGTTTCCCTTGAAACTTCACAAGTGGATAGAAGGTATAGTAAAGAAGTGAATAATATAGAGTATGTCAAGGAAATACAATATAATAATAATTGTTACTTGTGGCAGAAAGTGAAATTTTCAAATGCTCTTGATTAAAATCCTAATAATTTGAATGCCTTATTTATAACTCATTTTTATGCAAAATTTATGGATTATTATAGAAGGCCCATCAATATATATACATATCGCTGATACACTTCATTGTACAGCAGAAACTAACACAACATTGTAAAGCAAGTATACTCCAATAAAAAAAATTCCGTAGCATTTTAAAAGCATCTCTCTTAAACTCTCTTAAACTTAAGTTCTCCTGGTTTCTAATCATGTTTTTCTTTTCTGCCTCTTCTTTGTCCATCATGACTGAAAACTGGGACTCAAACTCTTCAGAAAACTGGCGTCACATTTGGAGGGTCAGTGACACAAAGCATGATTCGTATGCAGATAGCAATATCACCTATGTGAACTACTATCTTCACCAGCCTCAAGTGGCAGCGATTTTCATTATTTCCTACTTTCTGATCTTCTTCCTATGCATGGTGGGAAATACAGTGGTTTGCTTTATTGTAATGAGGAACAAACAAATGCACACAGTCACTAATCTCTTCATCTTGAACCTGGCCATAAGTGATTTACTAGTTGGCATATTCTGTATGCCTATCACGCTGCTGGACAATATTATAGCAGGTATGTTGATTTGCATGCAGCTCAAACATACTATGAGAAAATATTTGTCCCATATCCCTGAAGCCATGGCAGTGTCACCCATTCATTCACAAATATTTATTGAGTTGTAAGAACTGCTCCAAGTAGCTGTCCTCATGGGATCTACATACTAAAGGAGGATAAAAACAACAAACCAATAGCTATATAGTAGTCAGAGAATACGAAGAATTATGGAGAAAAATAGAACAAGTGACAGAGATGAAGTGTGGAAGCTGTTATTTTTATAGAGTGTTCACTGAAGGTCATCAGTGAATGGTGACACTTCTTACTGAAGACTTTGAATTTGCTTAACAGTTCAGGGCACATATAATATAGTAGAAATATTAAGAATATTATGGACTGTAAAGTTCAAAGAACGTGTGGTTTCAACTGATGCAATGTCTTCAATCTAATATAAATAGATATTTAAGCCCTCTTGTGGTTGGCTGAGAGATTTCCAACAGTTTTTGATGGAAGATGGAGAACAGTACCAATAATTTCTCACAAAGCAGTAGTTTCACTCATATAGTGGTAATTTACATGTGCAACATAAGTAATGGTTCGGGTATTACCCTAGAGTACTTCTGGGCCCGTATTACCACTTCTTTAGCACTACGTTATACACGCTGGAAGTACAGGAACAGTGTATCTATGCCTCCCGGTACAGTTTTGGTGCATAGTACCTGCTTAATAAATATCTGTTGTATTAACTAATGAACAGCACTCAATATATACATATTCTAAATCTGTATGAGAAAAAAATGAAACCAAAGCAGAATATCAAAAAATATTTAGATCAACATGAGCCATATCATAGTTATTTTCCTTCTGTGGCATTCAACATCGGTTTACTGAAGAATAAGAGGTTTCTCTTTAGAATTTACTTCTGTTTCTTTCCTTTCTCTGGAGTGGGAGTCAGGGAGAGTTTAGATTGCCTATTCTATCATCAAGTACTACATAGATTCTGTGTTTTTGTGATGCTTGTAATTAAAAAACAATATTTATTAAGGATGTACATTTTCAAGATATTGTGCTAGACAAAAAGAGTGAAAGAATTGATAAAAATTTTTGTTGCTCTCAAGAAACTTACTTTGCCAATAAGAAATGCTCTCAATATGTCCCCCCCCCTAAATATCTATAATTAAATTATTATTTAAGAGTTTTTCATATACAGTACCCTTCCTTACCCCTGATTCCCATTCCCAGGAGACAGGCACATCCAGCATGTTTTGCCTTTATTTTTGGTAATTACTACCACATTTCTAAATAACATGTTTTATTCTAATATATTATCAGACTGCAGAAGATGTAATTTAGTTCTCATTATCCTCTTCTACCCCCAAGGGGTGGTTTCCCTCACCAAACTCCACTGAACTGACAGCACTAGGACAAAAGAACATAAATCTGTAGAAACTGAGTATCTGAATGTGAAATTGGAAAAACAACATGACTGGCTGAAACTTGGTACAAATTCAAGCAGATGCATTTATGTAGAACCACAAATATACGTTCACAGTCTTTACCTCCCTCATTTTCTCAATATGAGTATTTCATAGGTTTTTGTTAAATCAATATTTATAGTATGCATTCCTATTATATGTATCTTACCTCCTGCTGAGCCAAGTAGAGTACTATGATACCAACTTTTCTCTTATAAAATGTTTTTTGTTTTCCTGGCTTTAATAGGGGCATCATATTTTGATTTGCTTAGTGTTTTGGTAGTGTACCTATCAATAATGTATGTTCAGGTTCTCTTCCAGGAGAGTTAAATTTCTTGTCAATACCTTCAAACATATGGAAAACACATCCAAAAAAATGTAAATGGCATCTTTTTTCCTAGAGATACCCCTCCAGGTACTCTCTATCCTCTTGGCCTATTGAGACACATTGCTCTCCAGGTATGGAGCTCAGCTATTTCTCTGGGATGTTCCTTCACTGAGAAGCTAACAATTCTCTTCACCTCTCTTTATGCTCAATCTGCTGTGTTCTGGATGCCATTTCTTTTTTCTTGGTTTATTCCCCTATTAACTTCTTGTGAAAGGGTGCACTGAGATAAAAAATGTTTGAGATGTTGTAGTGCAAATATCTTTATTCTGCCTTCACACTTCATTATAGTTACCTGGATAAAGTATTCTAGACTGGACTTTTTTTTTCCCTAAAAATAATTTAAAGAGATTGCTCTATTGTTAATGCTGAGAAATTTGGTGTTGTTGCTGATGCTATCTGACCCTTGCTTCTTTTATTTATGACTTGTATTTTGCTTTTCTTGCAAAAAGCTTTTAGAACTTCTCTTTACCTCAAGTGTTCTGAATTTCAGGCATTTAAGCCTTGATGTAGGTCTTTATTTTCCATTTTTTTGTGCTAGACACAAACGAGGTCTTTTCAATCAAAAAATGAATGATTTCAGTCCTGGGGAATTTCCTTGCAGAGTTCTACAATTTTCCTTTCTTCAACTCGTATTAATCAGATATTGGAGGTGCTGTGTTGCCGTTCTTTAAAAAATTTTTTTCTTCCATTTTCTTCTCCTCATTATTCTACTTGCAAAGATCTTCTCAACTTCCTCTTCCAAACTTTTTGTTGACAAAAAGTCAACAGCCATTTCCATTATCATATTTTAAATTCGTTGAGCTATTTTTATATTCTTTGTGTTCCTTGTACTATCATGCACATATTTTTCATGGACAAAATGTATTTTATCTCTGAGGTTATGGGTAGTAACTTTCTTTGTTTTTTAATTTTTTGTCTACCTGATTCAGATTAGTTTTCTCCTGTTTCATTCTTCCTATTTGTTTTAGTTTCTTTCTTTTATGGTTGAGGTTTCCCTAATAGTCAACTACTATTTAGCTTTTGTATTTCAGAGTGAGGTACTATGTGGCTGCCTTGAACCTCTGCAGGACTGGGGTTTGAGGTTAGGCCCACTCTTGGCTTCACTAGTCTGGGTCATTCATTGGGAAATCCACAGCTATCAGAATCTGCCAGTGAAAATATGTCAGTGTTCTTGGAAGGATCACTTGCCCCAGAAGGAAATTCTCTAATCTACTGCCATGGGGATTATAAGTCTGGCAGCTGCATTCTGGAGCTGAATGGGTCTCTGGACCTGCAGTAGGAGAACGTGCAGAGTGTATATGTAATTTCACTCTATCCTCCTGCATCACTGAGGCATCAATCCATTCAAGCACCAATTTTAAGATGGTCTGGATAGACGACAGAATGTTTTTTTAAGTATGCTTGGCTTATTTAGGTTATTGGGAATATTTTTAATTAGATAAGAGTATTTTTTAAATAAGCTATAGGATATTTTTTAAAAGATAAATTTAAAAAATCTGAGCCATATGTAACATTCATCTCTTGGGAAACTAGAATATTTGCTAATGGAAGAATAGTGTTACTTTCCTGTAAGAGCAGAGGTGCGTGTAGAATATTAAACTCTAAATTTGATTTGATTGATATTAAATATCAAATATAATAATTTTACCAATTTCTTTTATAAACATTCTAGTAACTGGAGTTCAGTTAGGAAGTTATTCAAACAGACTACTTTTGTTCGTGCAAAGTGCTCTTTATTCTCCAAGTATGTCTTAGTCAGTTTAGGCTGTTATAACAAAATACCATAGACTGGGTGGCTTAAACAACAGACATTTAATTTCACAGTTCTGGAGGCTAGGAGTCTGAGATGAGGGTGCCAGCATGGCTGAGTTCTTGGTGAGGGTCCTTTTTCTGATTGGTAGATTGCTGTGTGTTCACATGGCCTTTACTCAGTGCATGCACATGGGGAGAGGTCTCACGCTCTCTTCTTCTTCTTATAAGGGCACTAATCCCATCATGTGGCACAATCCCCATGGCCTCATCTACATCTAATTACTTCTCAAAGACCCCACCTTCAAATACCATCACATTGGGGGTTAAGGCTTCAATATATGAATTTGGGAGGGAACACATTCACTCCATAACAAAGTACCTCTGAGGTAAATCATGTCATTAGATTATATATAATTAAATATTAACTTTATTTGTTATACATGTGACTCCTGATTCCTCATAATTTATGGAATACATTTCCAAATTAGAGAAACAATATTCTTCCTGTTTTATTCATTTAAAGGGCATTATTGCATAAGGGTTAAGGGTTTGGACTCTGGAACCATATTGCTAGGGTTTAAATCCTTAATATGCTTCTAACTAGCTGTGTGGCAAGGTATGTGATATTTGTGTGTTTGTTACATATTCTATATCAGGAGGAGAACAATAAAGCCTTCAAAAGCCTGTTGTGGGGATTAGATATGTTAATAGATGCAAAACATTTATTACAGTGTATAGAATGTTGAAACTACTGTGTAAGTTTTGACCTTATTAGTATACTGAAAAACAGAGATCTGAATGTATTAATGAAAATAATGGGAAACATGGATTGTTCCCTGGATATCATTTAGGAAACAGTTGCATCTGTCTAATTTCATGTCTTTCTCTTCATAATTTCAGTGAAATTAAAAAATATATATATATGATCTTTCCAAAGACTAGCTGTCGCATTTCCCTTTCAGGATGGCCTTTTGGAAGTACAATGTGCAACATCAGTGGCTTGGTCCAGGGAATATCCATTGCAGCTTCAGTCTTTACTTTAGTTGCAATAGCAGTAGATAGGTAGGTCAGCACCAAACTCTGAATCCAGAAAATTGGGCATATCTGCAACTAATCCACCTCACCAGTGAAAAATGTATAATCTACTAAATTTGGGTATATCTGCTTAAAATTGTATCCATAATATGTACCCTTTTAAGAGCAAGGCTTATATATATATATATGTGTGTGTGTGTGTGTGTGTGTGTGTGTATATTATATACACACACACTAAGGGTTCAGTAATAAAATAAAGCCACTGAAGTTTCCATATTTTAAGATTAAATAATTAGGGATGATGCATGTCTTAGTTTGGGCTGCTATTAACAACGTATCATAGACTATTTGTTGAATGAATAAATGAAAAAATAATATTTGAAGTTTCAATAGCTGGTTTACAAAAAGAGCAAAATACCTAGAATTGCACCTTTGAAGTTACCCATAATTTAAGGGTGAGTAAATGGGAGAATTCACTGATTAGAAGACTAGACGAAAACTTGGAATTTAAGACAGAAGAGCTTACACCTTCAGTGAAGGACAATGGAGCAGTCAAAGCTCAAGATAACTAGTCATTATAGAAAGATAAGATAAATTTGTCTGGAGTTGCTGATGGGCCACTTAAAAGCTCTAAGTTTCCTTACCTGCAGATCTGGAAAGTAATCATTTTCAATTTTATAGAGTCATCACAAAAATCAAAGAAGATTCAAGAGATGATAGTACTTTGAAAAATATAAAATGTTATACAGTTGCATAAGAGTATGATTCTCTTCTAATGAACATACTGAATATCAGTAATAACAAAATTAAGAATCACAATAACAAAATAGCAGTAAAATGAATCAGGCTTACTCTACATACTGATAATTGTCATGCTCAACAGAGGACACAGAACACTGGGAAGGTGCATCAACAGAACTCATCATGGAAACTCTCAGACTCATAGCTGTGAAACAAACCACCAGAACACGTAGTGGCTTAAAACAGTAACGCTTTAATATTTGTCACAACTCTGTGGATTGGCTGGGTGCCTCTGTGTGGTTCTCCTACTCTGTGTCTTGTAGCTGAAATCACTCACGCTTCTGCTTATGCCATGCTTGCTAATGTTCAACTAACTGGCCAAAGCAAGTCGCATGGCCAAGCACACAGATCATGTGTGAGGGGACCACAGGAGGGCATGAAGGGACATTTAAGAATACGGGCTCTGGAGCCAAAATACATGTGTAAAAATCATGTGTCATTATGGGCAAGATTTGTTACCTTTTCTGAGCCTTTTCCCCATCTTTTAAATAAGAAAGCTTACAGAGGCAATCCATGCAAACCAATGGAAAGGAGCCTGGAACAGAATATTAAACACTCATGCTCAATGTTGACTAGTTACAATAGTACTCTGATTATTAATAGTGTCTGATATACTCCACTCATTAATTTTTTGAGTTGAAATTTATCTCATGTATTAATTACAGAAACTGGTAATGCACGCCTCCCTACTAACGGTAACTTTCTATATTTGAGGGGGAAAATGTATGGAAGACTGTAATTACTGAAATAAATTTAATTAATGACTTGGTCAGAAGTTATGAGGCAGTCCTTCACTGATATTTGCCTTTAATTACAGGTTCCGGTGTGTCGTCTACCCTTTTAAACCAAAGCTCACTATCAAGACAGTGTCTGTCATCATTATGATCATCTGGATCCTGGCCATCGCCATTATGTCCCCATCTGCAA
Organism: Physeter macrocephalus; assembly: GCF_002837175.3. Lineage (NCBI taxonomy): Eukaryota > Metazoa > Chordata > Mammalia > Artiodactyla > Physeteridae > Physeter > Physeter macrocephalus. Next base: position 63,311,051 of record NC_041220.1, read on the forward strand.
TAATGTTACATGTACAGGAAGAAAACTATTACCGAGTGAGACTCAACTCCCAGAATAAAACCAGCCCAGTCTACTGGTGCCGGGAAGGCTGGCCAAATAGGGAAATGAGGAAGCTCTATACCACTGTCCTGTTTGCTAACATCTACCTGGCTCCTGTCCCTCATCCTCATCACGTATGGAAGGATTGGAATTGCACTCTCCAAGACAACAGTGCCCCACTCAGGCAAACAGAACCAGGAACAGTGGCACGTGGTGTCCAAGAAGCAGCAGAAGGCCATTAAGATGCTCCTGACTGTGGCCCTGCTTTTCATTCTCTCCTGGCTGCCCCTGTGGACTCTGATGATGCTCTCAGACTATGTCGACCTGTCTCTGAATGAACTGCGGGTCATTAACATCTACATCTACCCTTTTGCACGCTGGCTGGCCTTTGGCAACAGCAGCGTCAACCCCATCATTTATGGTTTCTTCAATGAGAATTTTCGCCGCGGTTTCCAAGATGCTTTTGGCCTCCATCTCTGCCAAAAAAGAGAAAGGCCCAAGGAAGCCTACACCCTAAGAGCTAAAAACAATGTGGTCATCAACATATCTCATCTGTCAGGTCAGGAATCTACAATTAGAAACCCACATGAGGGCTTCCCTGGTGGCATAGTGGTTAAGAATCCGCCTGCCAAGGCAGGGGACACGGGTTCGAGTCCTGGCCCGGGAAGATCCCACATGACGCGGAGCAACTAAACCCACGCGCCACAGCTACTGAGCCCGTGCTCTAGAGCCCACGAGCCACAACTACTGAAGCCTGCGCACCTAGAGCCCGTGCTCCGCAGCAAGAGAAGCCACCGCAACGAGAAGCCCGCACACAGCGACGAAGATTAGCCTCCGCTCAACACAACTAGAGAAAAGCCTGCGCACAGCAACGGAGACTCAACGCAGCCAAAAATAAATAAATAAAATAAATTTATTTAAAAAACCAACAACACATGAGGATATTGTGCTTTGTAGGAAAAGTGCTGAAAAACCCATACAGGAATTAATGATCAAGAATTAGAACTTACCAGGGCTTCCCTGGTGGCGCAGTGGTTGAGAGTCCGCCTGCTGATGCAGGGGACGCAGGTTCGTTCCCCGGTCCGGGAAGATCCCACATGCCGCGGAGCGGCTGGGCCCGTGAGCCATGGCCGCTGAGCCTGCGCGTCCGGAGCCTGTGCTTCGCAACGGGAGAGGCCACAACAG
>NC_041220.1:63312378-63337654 GCF_002837175.3 Physeter macrocephalus
CTTCGCAACGGGAGAGGCCACCAACAGTAGAGCCCCGCGTACTGCAAAAAAAAAAAAAAAAAAAAGAAAAAAAATTAGAACTTACCGATAGCAATGAGATGTAAAAGGAGCTGGTGTGATGATTTTAACTCTACTGTGTGTTATATAGTGAAATACTGTTGCTTTTTATGGCTTTGTACTTCAGTTCTTCTTAATGTTAGAAGCTCTCTCTGGAAAAAAGTAAACAAAATGACCTTCTGTTCGTAATCAATCTTATTGTATTTAAAATATATACAGAGACCCATATACAAATTTGCCTGGATAAATCAATTTTCTAGGACCAGTTTTCAAAGCCTGATCTTTTCCAACTTAGCTATTTGTGTATGAATCAAGCATGTGTTTTATGTGTATATATATGTATGCAACACATATACACTTTCTTCAAATGGTGATAAATGGGCAGTTCTTTGCATGAGAGCACATTTTATGAATTCTCCCTTTGCTTTTGAATTGGAAATTTTAGACTACAGAACTATTTATCTGTTTGTGCTTTTAAAATGTACTTAGCTTTCTTAGAAGTAAGAACTGCAATAGCAAATAAAGGGACACTGTATTTCTTTGTAATTAAAAGTTGATGTTTTTTCCTTTCAAAGAGTACAAAGTTGGTAAAGTCATAACATTGTTCCATAGGAGTTATTGTTGGCTTTTTAATATTTTCATAAATGAATTTAAGCCCTAGCTGAACCCATGTTTCTTGTAGAGGTGATTCAGGATCCCAACTTGACCTCCTTTCTAATAGAATCTCTGACATAAAGAAACAAATCTTTTCATAATGCAGCAGGTGGCAGAAGGGTGGCAGCTCTCTTCTAAAGGGCTTAATCAGAGATGTTCAACAATCATCATAAGACTCCCATAAAGTTTGAACAGAGCAAGACTGATTATTCCAGATCTCCTACTGGGCACAAAATGTAAGGCACAGAAGTCCTACTGGATAGCAAGTTAATACTACTATTAAAAAGAGAATGGTGAACCCCTGGATTCTGCTAGGTTATGATTATGTAGTGAAAATAGTTGTAAATGCTAGCTTTTATTCTAGGATGAGATAGTCCTTAGAAAATTGGGAATTATAAAATAACAAATAGTTTGGCAAATAAAAATAAGTCTCTGGGCCTGGACCTATCATGTTTTTCCAATCATGAACGTGGTTCAGGCTAAAAGCTTTTCAACTTTATAGGCCTTTGAGAAAATAATTGTTCAGTTTTCAATTGGTTTATGCTATATGATATTTGAATATGTATGTGTTACATATTTCCAAAACCTTTTTCAAATTTCATTATTTCCTCTACAGCATATGGTCTATGTGTTATGAAGAACTTATTTGGGACTTCCTCAATAACCATTTTTCTGATTATAAAACTAATAAAAATTACATTATAAAATATAAAAACAGGTATTATAAAAACAACACCTAATACTTTTAGAGTTTTTATGAAGTACAGAATAGTACAAAAATTACATGTAATTCCTCTTTGAGGAAAAAAAAAAAAGCAGTGAAAACACTTATTCTAAACAAAACTTAGATCAGCATCTTGTATGTACGTCTTTGCCAAGAGTGATTATTTAAGAATGATTATTTTGTCGTTCCCTACCTCACAGTGTCATTAACACTTTAAGTTTCTTCAACTTTGCTACTTAATTGTGAAAAATCATTTAAATTTGTTGTTTTGATTACTAGTATAGCTGAACATTGTTCTGTGTCTCTTACTAATTTGTATTTATTCCTCTTCCCATTCTTAGGCCATTTTCCCGTTGTATTTTTGTTGTTGTTTTTTGTCTTTTATTTATTGCTATGCACTTTTTGTATCAGCCATCAATAACAGGCAGAATGATCTTTTTTAAAAACATAAAAATAATGTCACTTCTCTGCTTAAAAGCCATTAATCATTTCTTTTCAAATTAGGAAAATAAAACAAACTCCTTACCAAGACTTACACACCTTTACTTTTCTGCCCCCGTCCACCTCTTAACCTCAGCTCAAACCCAACTCTCATCATTTACACTGCCTGCCTGTATGTTCCTCTATCTTTGCCAAGTTCTTTGCTGCTTCTGGGCTTGCACCTGTTTTCTTCCTGCCAGAAATGTTCTTCCCATTGGCCTCCACGGGCTGGCTCTCTCATCCTTTAGGACTCAAACTAAAACTCCCCTGAGCTTTGTTTATTCCTTCATAGCCATTCTCATTATCTGTTATTATGTTCAGAACTCATTTATTTACTTGTTTACTATCCATATGCCCTACCAGAAGGTAAACGCTATAAGGGCAGGAATGTTGTCTTGTGTATCACTGTATCTCCATTGCCTGAGCAAGTGTTTGGCATATAATGGATGCACAATAAATATTTACTGAACCAATTAATTAAGTAGTTGCAAATATTTTCCAGTAATAATTTGCATTCTAATTTATTTATGATTGTTATATTTTATTTTTAGATATTGAAAAGAATTCAGAATATAATGGAAACACTGGATAATTTAGAAAAGCAGATGAAATAAAACGATTTCTTATCTGGTCACCTAGTGATAACCATTCTTTCTGTCATCTTGGGGCAGCTGTACATGCTTTCTTTAGCAAAGTTAGGATTCTGGGGCATGTACTTTATAAGTTTTTATTCATTTCACCGTGATTTATTTCAGACATTTATTTATTTCAATTTATTTCATTTGTGTATCAAGAACACATTTCCATGTTTAATATTCTTCAAATATTTTATTCATGTTAATACCATTCCTTAATTTATTAAAGTTCTTCTTTGTGGCTGAAAATATAAGCTACTTCTTAAATCTATAAAATGATGCAGTTATATTTACCTTGTATAATACTGGGCACATTTATAATTATCTTCGAATAGACTTATAAAAAACATAATTGCATGACTAAAATGCATGTACATTTGTTAATGTTTTAATACACATTGTCAAATATTTCTTAAACAGGTTTTAATATTTTATACTTCCCTTAGTGGTGTTTGCTCACTCACACACTCTCAAATATTGCATATTCTAGAAAACAAATTTTTCTTGCTAGTTTGGTAAGATAGAACGTGTATCCCCATGTTCAGTTTCATTTCATTGTTATGCAGCTGGACGTTAAATTAATCTTTATTCAGTTTGATTCATTTGTATTCACTTATCTTCACTTGTATATGTAGGGGAGGAAAACATTTCCTTTCTCTTCTTGGTTCTTTGGCTGACCTAATAATTAAATTGACATAAGACAGAGTAACAGGAGAAAAACAAATTTAATTACATATGTGTGGGAGCCCCACAAAGACATGAGAGGCTCCTGGACAGTCAGGCAATTGCGGCTTATATGTCATCCTGAGCTAAGGAGAAGGGGGGTAGGGGTTGAGACTTCAAAGGAGAGGAAGACTCTTCACAGGAAGATGGGAAGAGCAAATATTTATTACACAAATCTTTGTCATGCCATACAAAGTCTTTCTTATGTAAAAAACATATATGTTTGGCAATAGCTCTCTTCCTGGTACAGGCTCCCTATCTAAATTCTTTTAGACAGTTAAGGGAGAGATAAAAAGCTCTTCTTGAGTCTGTCGGGCCTTAATCATGTTCAGCTTGAAATAACCACATGCCAAAGTGGCACGTTCTGGAATGACCTCCTCTGAACCCCATCATATTCATTTGCATTTCCTTCTTAGTCAATTCCCTCTTCATGTCCTTTGCTATCTTTTCAGTTAGGTTACACGATTTTCTTTCTCAGCAATCTGTAAAAGTGCTCCCTAATTCAGGATATTAATCTTTGACCATCAGACATGTTTCAAACATTTACTCTATTTGATGTGTGACTATGTATATGTATATGCATAGATATGAGGATAAAGTTTAAGCCACTATGATGGAATTCAAAAATACATTGGCTTAAAGGATATAGATGTTAATTTTGTACCTGATGTTAGTGGTCCAGTTTAATGGGGACCTTACTGCCATATAGTAGCAATTTTACAGATGAGGAATTGACCTCACAGAAGTAAAGGAAATTGTCCAGAGTTACATAACAAAGTGACTCATGGAGCCATATTCTAACCCATGTCAGCATTTAATGAGTATTTATTATGTGGCAGGCACTGCTCTACAGAAATCATCTCATTGAATCCTTATATACTATGAGGTGAGTGTTACCAATATGCACCTTTTCAGACAGACACAAAAGCTGAAGCTTAGAAATATTAAGTATTAACATAGGGAAGCAATTAACATATTTATTCAGGATTCAGATTGTCTGGGGTTGCATCTTGGGTCTGCCATCTAGACATCAATTTCTAAAATTCTCAATACCTCAGTTTCCTCAACTGTAAAATGGACATAATAATAAAATCATTTGAAAATTTAATGCAATACCATACGTAAATAGATTAGAACTATACCTAGTACTCTTCCATTTATCAAGAGGAAACACAGTTCATATCAGATTAATGCCTATTACCAATTTTTTAGAGGCTTAGTACTACTTAGATAAAACTCAGAGGTTAAAGATGACTGTTCTAAATTGGCCACTTGGACAATAGTCATTAAAGACAAACAACAATATAAAAACTTGATCTTTTATTGAGCCTTATGTGCCAGAAAATAAATATAACATGCATTATGACTTTCTTCTACTTCATTGCTTTCTTTTATATTTCTAGCTATCTTTCTTTTCCAAGCAGTACTTTTTGAAAAAGAGTATTTACCTTATTACAAAAAGAAGAAAGCTACACCTATTTCTTCTACAGATCCTTCCATATAAACAGAGAGTTCTCAAGTATACATCTTCAGAGACTGTGGGAAATTAATGAAATTGTGCTGCCAAATAACTAAATGGTGAAGTAACACACAATGTAAAAGTGAAGTAAATATTAAGACAATTTTAAAATAATATCCAAAATAGCAAATGACATTGCACATTTTAGTTGTTTTTATTCCCAAATTCATAACCTTTTTACAATTATTATACCAACTATTATTTTAAAAGGAGTCAGACTTTGGAGTCAAAGGACCAGAATTCAGATTCTGTGTACTAAATGCCCATACACTTAGACAGGTGACCTGAGCTTTAGTTGTCTCATGTATAGATCAATTTTGATAGTGACATTTGCATTACAGGTGCTGTGATGAATGACTGAATCAAGGTATGGAAATTTCTAGAAACATATGACACTGCACACATATTTATCAAGAGTAACTCTTCCTCCATTCATCATCCAATGTGATTTTTCCCCAAGATCCTTATGTTATGGGATCAATCACAAACATCTGTGTTCTATTTTCTGTTGAAGTACCATTTATATGATTATAACCCAGATATAACTAGGACCTTATAGCTATATCTGGGTTACAACATTGTATTGTTCTTGTCTTATTCCAACCTTGGGGCAGGATTCAACACTTTTCTTCACTCCCCAAAATAAATCCACTCCATTTGTGTAAATGGGGACTCTTACACGTAGCCAGATAGGAAAAAAGGGCACATCATATACCACAAAGAGAAACTTCATAAAAATCAATATGAAATGTCTCTAATCCACCATGTCGTCCACAGAGTTCCATCTTTGGCTGCCTTTTCTTCCCCATTCAGTCTCTGTGAGTAAAGCTCTCCCTCATCCCAGTTCACCTTCTTGGTTAATTTCTCTCTCTTTTTCTTTATACTTCCCTTATATACCACATGAGCTGAGATAAAGGATTCCTTTAAAGATAACAGGTACTGTCATCCAAAGGAGAGAAATGGATATTGGGCAGGCAAAATTCAATAAACTACAGTTAATCCCATGTTTTATCAAAGTCAGTCTTCTTCCCAAACACTTGATTATGAATATTCTTCCACTTAATGAAACACAGCCCTAACACATACAACTAAAGACATCCTTAAGCCACTTCCAAAATGAGATGACACAAATTCATGTTTGGTTACTGAATCCAACTCTAGGTCCTTATCTCACAGTGATGTGATTCACTCTTAATCATGGATCTTCAGGCCACGCAACCAATGGCTGTGATAAATTTAATAATACTCAATACACATGATATACAATGACTAAAAAAAAGTATAAATCATAATAAAATTACTATTTGGGGAAAGGGCAAAAAATATAGTAATTACTGGCTTGTAGTACATTCTGTGGCCAAATCTGAAGAATTCCCATTATTGAGGAGATGCATGATGAAAACAACCTAAAATTCTTATTAATATGGGTTGGAGAGAGGGCTGTGGGAATTATGTTAATGGTTTAGCAATCTCAGCTCTTTATTTGGCAGAACACATTTTTACAACTTCATGGGCTAGTAACCAAAGCCATAGGTCTTATGAAGTCAAGTTTCTTAGGCCTTTAGTAGCAGACTCTTTCCACTCTCCCGGCCACTTGGAACACTTCACTTCTACCAGTCAATTTCTGTATTAGGTCTCTTTGAGTTACGAGTAATAGAGCCTGAACTTAAATTTGCTTTCAAAAAGAAGGGAATTTATTGCCTCATATTACCTGAATATCCAGTGGTGGGCAACTCAGGTATGACTTGACCAGGTGCTCTAAAGACACTGGCTAAAACCTATCTCTCCAGCTCTTGGCTCTGACTTTTTCCATGTTAGCTGAATTCTCAGGCATATAATTTCCTTACAGTAGCTAGCTGGATTCTCGGAGTCCCAGATTCAAAACTAAAAATCTTGGTAATGTTAATGGAAATAGAACTTTGTGTCTTCCCCAGATAGTTTTCATAGAAATCTGAGGATTACATCTTATTTAATGGAGCCAGGTACATATCCTTCTTGTGACAGGGATTTTATCTAGGGAGATAAAACATATTGACAGCCCAAGCTACAGCTTCATTCCCACTCCTGGATATTGATAATATCCCTTTACAAACCACAGGAACTTAAGATGTATGCCCACCACCACACAAACACCAAAAATATTGTGACATTACGACTAGAAAACTGGAAATGAAGGCTCACGCTGAGCAGGCACAAGTAATAAATGCACTTGACACATAGCGTTCACGTGTGTAACTTCATACTCAATCGTTCTAGGATTATGCTCCTTCAGTGGTAATGAAGATGGTAAATAATAATTTACCACGTAAAAATAGTACTTTGGGGTCTTACAGGCATTGGTACACACATCATTCAGTATTCTTCCTGGCCACTAAAGCAATGAGGATAAACTCAGAAGTCAGTTAATTTTTTTAAGGGAAATATGAATGTGATTTTTCACATTTCCAGCAGTAATGATAGCGCTGATGTGTCTTCTGCCTTATGAAATGCCAGCAGACCCATGTACATGGTCCTACTTCCCTCTTTCCAGAGGATACTTATTTTGGGGGAGGAATTATTAGAAATTTTGGAAGAATGCTAACTAGAATGACAGTGACAAAAATCTAAGTTGATAACCGATGGGCAAAGCAATCCAAACTGAAATGCTTTTGACTTTTCAGAGGGAGAAATTCTTTAGCGAACTATGCAGGATTCCTGTTGCCATTCCAAAGTTTCCAACCCAACCAGTTTGGATAGTCTGAATCCCACTAGATACTATATTTGAAGCAATTAATAAACTGTATTAGTTGAATTTTAGTCTGACGATGGTACTTAGGAAATACTATTCTGTGAGGGCTATTACCCAGTTTGAAAGAGTATTTTTTAAATGCTTGATAATGTATAACAGAAGACAGAAATTTCAAAGGATGCCACGTTGTTAGAAAATCTGAAAGGCCAGCCTGAGATAATTATAGTCACCTTGTATTAAGATCTTACTATGTGACAAGTACTTTACATTCACTACTGCATTTAATCCTCACTACGACTGCAAAGTATATATTACCCACATTTCACATGAGAAAACTGAAGCCCAGAGAAGCCAAATAAGGTTACTCAACAAATAATTTTGAAACCAGTATTTAAATTCAGGAGTGTCGAATGCCAAAACCCATTAAAAAAATCAATTTGTTTAAAAATCCCTTTTATGAATTCTTGTTTGCAGGTAAATATTAAGTAAAAATAGCATTGCTCATTCAATGCACTTTGATGTAGATAAATAGCACAGACTGGAGTTTGAGGCATTGGAATTTTAACTCTGCAATCTGCTAACTACATAACTAGCAAGGAAATTTACTAAGGTATTCTAAGACTCACTTTCCTTATTGATGAAAGGGAAATAATGTATTTATCACATTATTTATAGGGAGTAATGCAGTTTCGGGTACATATGGAAAACTGTGGCAAATAATTTCAGTGTAAATAGCAAATAATTTCAAGATATTTGATATCATACGTGCGTAAGACTGTAACGACTCATTATTTAAGCCCAGGGACCAGAGACAATAGTGCAAAGACAATCCATCAAGTTTATCAATATTTAAAAGTCTTAGGTAGACTTACTGGAACATAAGTAAATGTTTTTCAGTCTTAAGTACTTAAAATCAGTCATGTTCATCATCTCTTCTTGTAACGTTCAAAGAAATGTTACATCTTTCTATTTATGAGATTTCAGTTCTTTAAAGGAAATGATGCTTTGTACGTTCAGATGAGTTGGACTGAGTGTATTGCATTCCATTGTCATGGTGTAGTTCATGAGCTATAGGAAGTAGGTAGTATATGTCATTAGATAAATATTCCAATGCACTCTTTATGAAGACAATTTTGAGGAAGCCTGGACAATTACAAGTCACCTCCATGAAGTTCTGTTGCTCTAGAAAACACACTGTTGTATAAGTATTTTAAAATAAATTTTAAGTTATGGAAATAAAATGACATCAAACTATACAGAAATAAAATACACATAAATTATTCTAATTTTGAGATTTAAATTACTAAAAAACAAATACCTAGTCTGTCTAGGAGAAAAAATTGCATGTCCTAAGAAAATTTTTTCTAGTTGTAAGGACATGCAATTTTTTCCTTCAAAGAGTCACAGAATATAGGAATCTTCAGGAAGCATAGACAGCAAGTATGTCCTTATAACTCCAAAAAAAATTTGACTTAGTGTCAAAAACATCCAAGGCTGGTGTAAAATTGTTTACAAACCTGAATCTGAACTAATGCACCTATATTCTTTAGGGAAAAATAGTTTTTATTTTGAAGGAGAGTAAAGCAATGACAGAGAAAGATAAATTCTATAGATGAGGCAAGACCGGAAGAGGAAGAGGATGGTAGAAGCATTCCTTTAAGGAGAAATTTTAGAAAACTAAGGATTTCCTTGACCATAATTAAGGCTTTGCGGAGAGAGCACCTGCTCCCGTAGTTAAAGAGTAACTCGCAAAGCAGATAGCCTTCAGCTGCACGCTGGGCGGCCAATTCATCAGCACTGTATCTTCATTATTTCTGCATCTTTACCTTCTAGTCGCCCCTTTTATGGGGATAGAGCGCTTCCTCAACTATGAGCTGTCTAGTCCGTAATGTTCTTCCTAAAGCACTGCCCTGCCTTGAGGCTCACTGCCCGGAGGAAGTCTTCAGTGCTGGGAAAGACAGCAGGAGAACTGCTCAGTGCTATTGTCTAATTCTGGGCTGGAAATCCCACTCTCTTCTTTATTCCTATTGCTGAGAGCCCTTTTAAAAAATAATAAATAAATGGAGGTTGGTACTTAAAGATATATACTAACAGTGTGATTTCTTCATTATCCTGTCATCAGTCAGCTGCCTAATGATCATGTTAATTACCTAAGTAAACACCGCAAATGATCTAATATGTGTGAGGAACTTACCAGATCCTGGGGATAAAAATAAATGACTCAGAGCTATCTCCAAGCAACTCAGAGTTTAGTGGAGGAGATAAGCATGCCAACAAATAGCTGTGGTGCAGTGGGGGAAGATGCATCTACAGTGAAGTAGACAAAGAATAACAACTCAGAGAGGGCAGAGTCCAGAATGTCCAGCTCAGCCTGAAGGAGATACAGACATTTTCACTGAAAAGATGACGTTTAACTCAGATGCTAACGGCAGAACTGGCACAGGCATAATCAGGTTGAAGGAGAAGCCATTCCAGGCTAAACAAGGAATCGGATGCAGGACTGCTGGAAAGGAACCTGGTACGTTTAGGCAAGAGAGAGAAAGACACTGTGGCAGGAACATGACAGGAAGAGAGGGAGAAATTTGTATGATGAAAGAAGTTGGAACAAGATTTGGATGGTCTTCTATAACATGATAAGACATGTAGGTCTTCCTAGTATAGTCTTATGATTCCATTCTTTTTTCTTCTTATTTTCATACATAGCATCTTTGTTTCTCCTCTAACCTTCTTTCCTTTTCTTCTTGAGATCTTCTCAGAGAAAACCACGGCTACATTTAATCACAGTATTTTGTTTGCTTTGACCCTTCTTACAGAATGGATTTGATTAAATAAAAGTAAAATTGCTGCCTTGGCATAGCCATTAGAGGTAAACCCCTTCTCAGCTGGAGTTTGTGATGTATTTAGCTATATAGCTAATCTCCATGGTCTGTACCAATTGACAACAGTTAAACAAAAATGAATATGTTTAATCAATGAGCTGGGCTCAAATAAAAGAAATCTTGTTTGTTTTCTCGTTGCCCTCCAGACTCGAATCTGTGGATCCATCCTCCTCTCGGCTCTGAGAGTGTCTCTAATAGATCCCCCAGCCTTTCCGGTTATTCTCAGTTAATAAATAATCTATTTTTCTGGGTATTAAAATTTTAGTCTAACCAAGTATAATTTTGAAACCATCTTAAACTGCTCCCCTTCCAGCTCACGTACACTCAAGGCAGAGAAACATACAGGGGGCAGAGAAGCGTGATCAGCCTCTTAATTTCTCCTTTCATCTTCTTCACCCACCATTTGTGGCTCCTGCAGGATCAAGCTTGGGGAAATTGACACGTTAGGGATGGAGAGGAGGTGGGGAAGCAGGAAATTTCTTACTTGATGTGTGAAAAGTTCTTACTGTATTCTGGCTTCATGGGCCTTCTGTGACAGATGTGCAGTTAGAGGCTAACTCATTCTTCATGGAATATAGATGACGATTCCCTGGCTAAAGTCTGGGCACTTTTACTCTCAGTTTCTGCATTTGATCCTGCACATACAGCCTCTTTTATTCTGAGGTTGCCTTGCTACTGGGAGAAAGTCCTCTTGGCATGATGCCATTCAGTAGACATTCATTGAATCAGAATGAGACACATTGTTTGCTGTTATAAACCTATGTTTATGGACTAAAAGGATAAAAATATCCAGACTCTTGCCTTTGCCTTGGTCCCTTGCCTTTCAAGGAGAATTCTCTCACAGGTCTTACCTGAGAGATCTCAAAACTGAATTCTATGTTTCATTACAACTATCCTAACCAGGGACTTCCCTGGTGGCACAGTGGTTAAGAATCCGCCTGCCAATGCAGGGGACACGGGTTGGATCCCTGGTCTGGGAAAATCCCACATGCCGCAGAGCAACTAAGCCCATGCATCACAACCACTCAGCCTGCGCTCTAGAGCCCACAAGCTACAACTACTGAGCCTGCGAGCCACAACTACTGAAGCCTACGTGCCTAGAGCCCGTGCTCCGCAACAAGAGAAGCCACCGCAATGAGAAGCCTGCACACTGCAAAGAGGAGTAGCCCACACTCACCGCAACTAGAGAAAGCCCGCACACAGCGGCAAAGACTCAACGCAGCCAAAAATAAATAAATAAATCAATGAATTAATTACAAAAAAAGTAGAGTAATAACATTTATTAAAACAAAAACCAAAAAACAAAAACCTATCCTAATCAACTAAAGTTACTGAAGAACTAGAAACTTGAGGGATCTTGGTATGCCAGCCCCTTACTGGCCCTAATTAAATACTCTTTCCCCAACCAGTAATCTAGGGACCAATTTCCTCCTCTCCAAAGTGTTAGTTTTCAATCATTTATTGGCATATCCATCACGACAGTCCTGCAGCAGTGCCAGGATAACAAGCATTTGATACATATGAATAAATAAACAATGTAGACCAAGTTTTCCTTCTACAAACAAATGTTAAATGTTTTTATGACAGGTTTAATTCACAGAACAAACTGGGAAAGAAATAATTTTGCTTTTAAAATAAATTGTAAAAAGTGTTTACAAGTTTTTGACAGATTTTGTGGTGATGTATATATTCTCTCTGTGATACTCTGGTAATACAATAAACCAAAATCATTCAGTGCTGAAGATTTCAAAGGAAAGTACAAGAAACTGACTTTACTCTTCTGTACATTTGGATGAAATGGAAAGGTACAAACTTGTGCTAAAACACTAAAAGAGATCTTTGTTTTAAAATATTGTGCCTAGCAGAGAATCTGTAACAGAACAAGCTGAGTTAATTATATCAATTTCATTGAACCCAGTTGATTCAAAATTACACACAGAGTGTTATGTGTGTGTGTTTGTATTTGCATGCATTTTGTTGTTGTTGCTGTTGTTTGTAAAACTCCCAAATATCTACTGGTATCTTTGCTAGAAGAAAACATTTAGAGCAAAATGGATTTATCACATCTTCCCAGGGAGAAAAAAAAAAATCCATTGATTTTCACAACGTGAAAAGGCTTTAATGTGAGATTATCAAAGACATTAAATCTGATTTGCGTTCTGATTTCTTTCCAAGCATCTTCTACAAATCCCTTTTGAAGACATATATTTAATCAGGCTATTCCCCTGCTTAATGATAATTCCCCATAATCTGCATAATGAAGCCCTAGTTCTGCACACATTCAAATGTAAAGGCAACTCTCGTTCCATCACTGACCTACTTTCCAAAGATCACCTCTTGCTGTTTCCTGCCGTGTACCAGATTAGTCCGGCCCCAAAGTCTATAAACTTTTCTCTGAACAATCTTTCTTTTTTAAAAAAATTTTAAATTAAATTTAATTTTTTTATACAGCAGGTTCTTATTAGTTATCTATTTTATACATATTAGTATATATATGTCAATCCCAATCTCCCAATTCATCTCACCGACACCACCAACAAAGCACCCACCACTTAGAGAATAAATAAATAAATAAATTTATTTTTTTTAAAAAAGAAATAAAAATTAAAATACATATTTAACTGGGATGAATTGGGTGATTGGGATTAACATATATACACTAATATGTGTAAAATGGATAACTAATAAGAACCTGCTGTATAAAAAAATAAATAAAATAAAATTAAAAAAAAAAAGCCAAAAAAAGGAATAGATAAATAATACATTCCCTATGGCCATCTAACTCAGGAAATTATACTTGTCTCAGGTATCCTGTTTATCTGGTTTGGATACATTTTGTGATTAGACATTGAAAATGGAAATACTTACACTTTTCTCTTGGTCATGAGGAATTGAAGGCACACCACTATCCTTTCTCCACTTTAAAGAAATAGCTTGGAAACATTTTTCACCAACAAAAATGTCTAAAATAATTTACCTATCATGAATTGTGCAACAATTACAATAAACTTTAAAAGTACCTAATTTGGGGCTAATGCAAAGTTGTGTGTTCATCTTCTTCTGTAAACATTCTTTAAATACTATTGACTCACTTTATTAAGATATTAATATTTTATTATTAACCCATTGTTGTAAATAAGTGTAGTTGTAATTTCTCTCTTAGTTTTGATTACTTTTAACTTAAAAGACATTTTATGAGGGTCAGAATGTGATTTTTTTTTTGAATTTTATTTTATTTATTTTTTTATACAGCAGGTCCTTATTGGTTATCCATTTTATACATATTAGTGTATATATGTCAATCCCAATCTCCCAATACATCCCACCACCACACTCCCCCACCACTTTCCCCCCTTGGTGTCCATACGTTTGCTCTCTACATGTGTCTTTATTTCTGCCCTGCAAACCAGTTCATCTGTACCATTTTTCTAGGTTCCACATATATGCATTAATATACGATAGCTGTTTTTCTCTTTCTGACCTACTTCACTCTGTATGACAGTCTCTAGATTCACCCACATCTCTACAAATAACCCAATTTCATTCCTTTTTATGGCTGAGTGATATTCCACTGTATATATTCTCTGAACAATCTTGAGCCCCTTCTCATCCCTGTATTTTTGCTCATGATGTGATCTCTGTTAACAAACAAGCAAACAGACAAGCAAGCAAAACATGTTTAAGAAAAATAATAAAGTGGGTTTTTAAAAAATATTAGAATACTTGAAGACTAGTAATTCTGCTAGTAACCTTGCTTTTCATGTTACAGGCAAAATTGAGAGGGTCAGAAAATATCTTCCATCTGCAATAACCACAGAATTTACCAATTTTACTGCCATGTACTGCTCCCCTATCTAAAGGCAAACTTTCCACTTGTGCACTGGTTGTCATCCTTCTCATTCATTCAAGGGCTTTCCTCCCATGATTATGCATCATAAATTCCCTGCCTTATTCTTTACTGGGTCATGTCTTGAGAATCAAAAATACTCTAGTATCCTAAAAACAAACACAACAACTTTCCCCTGAGCTCTCGCCTCTTTCCAAATCCTTCTGCTTCACTATACAGAAAAATTGTGGCCTCTCCCGTTGCGGAGCACAGGCTCCGGATGCACAGGCTCAGCTGCTCCGCGGCATGTGTGATCCTCCCGGACCGGGGCACGAACCCGTCTCCCCTGCATCGGCAGGCAGACTCTCAACCACTGCGCCACCAGGGGAGCCCTCAAGAGGTTTTTTAAAGTCAATGTCTCCTCTTCCTTTAGTCAATCTCCATGGAGACCACTTCAATCAATCTCCTATCCCCCTCCCACTCACCAAAAGTGCTCTGGTCAAGGTCACCATTGACCACCATGTTGCTTTCCAATGGCTATGATAAGGTCATGATCAGGCCTTATTTTACCAGACCTCTCAACATTATTTTTGCCAACTGATCACTCATTCCTTCTTTCTGAAAACTTTCTTCACTTAGCTTTTGGATTATTACTCCCAAGGAGTTCCTCTCCTACCTTACTTACAACATGTTCTCATTGTCCTTTCTGGGACCTTTCTCCTGTTAGAGATCAGAAACTCAGATATTTCTGCTGAGACTAAAATTTCAGATGCCAAATGAAATAAAATTTATTTGGTAGTTAACAGAGTGATATGGTAGACTCTGGAGATGATGTGATTAGAAGATGAAGATTATTTCAAGTATGTGAAAGTAACAGTAACCGACAAATGCTCAAGCCAGGGGAAAAAAAAGGCATTCTAAATTGTTTTTGTGGGGACTGTTATTAAAATGGAGAAAGAGTTGAAAGCTGACAGAAAAATCCATAATATTTGGAAACTGAAAGGGAGTGGGAGGAAAAAGAGAAAACAATTTGAAATATTTAAATTGTTATTTTGATAAACTAATCTGAGTATCTTTGCATGATTTGCAATATTTTTAGAAAATGCTTTATTATGTTAAATACATAAAACAATGATCAGGGCAAATAATTTGTAAGAGAAAATCTCTTGGTCAAACAGGATCAAAGTAACAAATGCGCCTTGGCATATTGTGGTTGGTGGAAGAAAGGGATTGAAATATTTTTTGTGGAAGACACGGTTAATAAATTGGATTTAAAAGGAAAGATACATACTTTCATAGAAGCCCACATTGCCTTTTTAGGAAAACAGGTGCATTTGGTATTGTTACTACCACTGTCATTTTGTAAGCAGCTTTTGGCAGGAAAGAGCTCTCCACAGGAGGCACAATTTTGCCTTGTCACTAACCTTAAACCAGGACCCCCATGCTCTACTCAGCTCCAGCCCTAGCACACCTTTCAAATCTTTTGATCACACAATACCTTGCCTAATCTGTTGGTTCTTTTCGTAGATCAAAGAAATAGAAGTGAAGAATAAGTAATTAACAGATGACTAGGTCTTTTCTCTAGCTTCCCCTTCTGTAATCTCCTGAACAGTGTGAACAAGATAGCATCTACAGAAAAATCACAAGAAGTCGACAAGCCTGCCCACAAGCCTGCACACAGTGAGGGATGGCCATGACTAAATAATTTTGTGATTAGTTTGCTGTTGTTTAATACTCATGCTTGGGAAGCTGATGTAACATGTGACATGAAACAAGGATGTATAATACATTTTTTAAAAATTGAAAATATGTTAAGTGTTTAAAGTATATGAAGGAACAAATCTGATTATTTTCCTTGTATCTCATATAACATTGAGATTCTAATACAAAACATGCAAAAAGCAATAAGTACATAACATTGCTGAGGACACGAAGTGGTAATTAGCATATAAGGTATTTTTGCAAATATATAGACGATGGAAAGTAGATAGAATCACACTGATGGATGAACCACAAAAGAATACAGAACATACATAGAGGAAGACTGAAGAGAAGTGAGAAATGTTTTTCCTGAAGAAGCAAGGTTTACAGGTCCCGCCAACCCACCCATCATATTTTGTATCCTCTTCTACCTCCAAATCCAGAAGCATTTGCCTATAAGCTAAACTATAATTGCATTATGTTTTAGTTTTAAATGTGTTGAAATAAGATAATTTAAGATTAATGCCTTATAAATTCAAACATAAAAGCTGATCTTTAAAAGAAACATAAAATTGTTGGAATTCCATAGCATATGAAATGATAACATGGATCACAGAAGGTAGACACACCCGTGCCCACTCTGCCCTGGATATGCTACTCCCTAGAAAGTCACGCATACATCTTCTGACACCATGGTTCCAAATGAATTGTTCTAGGTGTCAGCAGATAGCACTTGCTTCCCCTTTTCTCCAAACATGAATACGAGCAAAGCCTATGACCGGCATCAAGGAGAAGCATATATCAAATCTTCCCCTGCTAATACTGTGGTAGGTTTCCTTTGCTTATGGTATTTACTCAAGTATGGCATTTCTGGGTGCTGCCCAATGGCCATGCTGCATGATGCTTTCCACCACTACATGGGGTAACTACAGAAAGATGACGACAAAGCCATCTCTTTGCCCCTACTCTGCAGTTCTATGTCTTATTTTTTTCCTCCCCTCCAAAAAGAAGAGAAAATCAAGGTTAATTATAAATTTAAGAAAAATGCTGTATACAGTAACGTCTGATTACTATACAAGTAAGTTCTTAGAACAGCTGGGAGAAATAATGGGAAGGGAATGAAAGTATGTGCTCTGTTTTGTGCTCATTAGCTGAGCTGTTGGGTATTTGTAGATGATTTAGTCCTTTCATTCCCTGTTTTATTCCATTATCTGCTTTATGCTTGGAGCCATGCAAGTATTATTGTGACTTTCTTCCATTGTATATTTGATGACTCACCTATGCATAAACACCAATGTGACATGCAATATTAATAGACATGAAAAGCAAAATTACCATGAGATAGTTTTATCCCATTTCACACTGTAAAGTTAAGAGGTGCTATAACTTAGTGTTGCAAGTGATATTTTTCATTCTCAGAAACTTCATGAATTTGTTATTGAAATTTAATGAACTTAAGTACATAACTTACCATCTGTGCCTCGGGTTTTTCATCTTTGAAATGACAAAGTGAGTGGTTTTCCTTCTATTTTTTCAACTGAAAAACCTTTCAACTGAAATAACACATTGAAGATAAAACAAATCAAAAAAGTGATATTTCCTCATTGGAATGGATACAAGACTTTCAGGCTCCTCTGCACCCACCCCCTTTTCCTCCACACTTCCCAAGTGTGTCCATCAGGCCTTCCGGCTCTGGAAGCATTTCTGAAACTACCAGACTAGATCTTCTCTAAGGTTCTTTTTGGCTCTAACATTCAGATGGAACAAAAACAGGAAGCCCAAAGTTGCAGCTCACAAGGGATTGCTGCTGTTTAACATGAAAGAGAGAAAAAAATATTGTCCATAACATTTGCACTTGATTAATACTGATTAATAAAGAAAAGACAGGTTTCAACGTGAGGTTAAAACCATTAAGAGGAAACCAAGAACTTCACCTTGCAGTTCAAACTATGGTCCCCAGAGCTGCACCAGCAGGAAATACAGGATCTCAGGACCTGCCCCAAACATACTGAATCAGAATCTGAATTTTCACAAGATGTATAGATGACCCATTTTATCTTAGTGTTTGAGGAGCACTCTGCTGAAGCAATGACTTTCAACTCTGGCTGTCCATTAGAATCGCCAGGAAAATTTTAAAGAAACACTGATACTTGATCACCATCCCCATTCTCTTTTAATTGGTCTGTAGTGGGACATTGTTAGTTTTATAGCTTCCAGGTGATTTAAATATGCAGCTAGGGGTGAAAAACACCATTCTAAGTAAATAGTAGAACCCTACTCAAGAAACTAGGAAAATCTCCCAGGCATAACTGAACAGAAGACATGTTTCAATCCAGCCCCCACGGGAAGAGCCACGCATTGTGATTAATGACTGAGACACTCTGCTGAAAAGGGTACATGTCACTTATCAGTGATCTGACAACCCTCAAAGGTATGTGTGCTGGCATTCCGAAGCAAGTATCTGAAGATGACAAACCTCACCTGACAAATGGATGGCTGAGTCTTGTGGAGACAGAGATATAAAAACATTAACTATGAAAAATGAAGATATAGATGGCTTATTAAGACAGTTTCAAAGGATTTTAATTTTTAGATCATAGATTATGAAAACAAATGCACTCACTGTTAGCCATAGATAAGTGCATCTCATAAAGTGCATCTCATAAATGAAAAAAATTTTTTTTAAGTTAGATAAGGGTTAATTTGTCCATATTGTCTACTCAGAGATGTTGGCTTCCAACAGAGCTCCATGGTAACCAACTGTAGCCAAATCCTTTAGGCAATTAATTCAAGAAGAACATTGAGGTGGCAGATCAGACCACTGGCCCACAATGCTATATAGCTAAATATGCAAGACAAATCCTAGACTTTTCCTCACACCAGAAGAGGAGTTGGTGACCTTTCAACCAATGAATGTAAAGTGGCAGAGCTGGGCTTGATCCTAACCCATAGTTACAACAGGGCAGGGACTCTTGCTTCTCTGATCTTGCAGATAAAATTCCCTATCATGGAAGACAGGATCCCTATCCCTCAAGTCTGATGTCTGGTGTGACTAGATCCCTGTGCACTCTTTCAGAATTCTATAAGCAACAGTATACCCACACACATCTGATATTGCTACTCTCTGCACATTTCCTCACAAAAGTATATTCCATAGGACTGGATGTGTGTGATCTCCAGTGTCTGCTTAACAAATACATTTGTTTGGAGAATTATCAAAATGATCAATAAAGGTACAAAATGAAATCTTTAAAAAAGAGATGAAACTATCCAAGCAAAACTGTAAGATGGGCACTTTGGAGATCGTGATAGCTAATTGAGGGGTTAACTAGGCAGAGCCACAGTGTCCAGATATGTGGTCAAACATTATTGTGTATATTTCTGTGAGGGTATTTTTGGATGAGATTATCATTTACATTTGTGGATTTTGAGTAAAGCAGTTGCCCACCAAGTGGGTGGGCCTTACCCAGTTAGTTGAAGGCCTGAAAAGAACAAAAGACTGACCTCCCCTGAGCAATCGCAAATTCTTGCCAGCAGATGGCTTTCCTGCTTGAACTGTAATATCAGCTCTTCCCTGGGTCTTCAGCCTGCCAGCCCATCCAAAAGATTTTGGACTTGCTAGCCTCCATAATCATATGAGCCAATACCTTAAAACAAACACACGCAAACAGACACACACACACACACACACACACACACACACACACACACACAAACACACATGCACCCTGTTGGTTTTATTTCTCTGAAGAACTTTGACGAATATAGAGAACAACAAGTACAGCATAGGGGAAAAAAGATTCCAAGTGATTCTCAGTGTGCATCAAAGGAGCCAAGTATCATGAGCAACAATTTAGAATCTAAAGGTCTATATGTCAGTTTATAGAATGTGGGTGATAAACAAACCTGAACTTGAAATGTTACTCCTGGTGACAAATAGGTCATTGGCATCACTGAGATGATAATACTGGTATTAAAATGGCAATATGATCATTGATCAAAAGTAGGTTGTTCATAATAAATGAATAAAATTATTCATATGCAACAATAATGGTTAAGAAAGTAAAATTGCTAATAAAACAAAAAAAACTTATTGCTCTGTTTCTTCATCTATAACAAAATAAATGAGTTAGTAATTTCTGAGACATGCTATCAGATGACAAAGGGCTAGACTGTCAAATCAGCTACCTGTGAATCAGAGATCTCCAGTATCAGGCTTTACAAAGAGTTTCAAAAATGAAAGTAGTTATGAGACCCAGGTGAAGCAAGAAAGGTCTGGAACCTCCAATGCAATATCTGGGTATGCCATGGCCCCAGATAAACACATAAGACCACTAAATGATGTGGGCAATCATATCACTTACACAGAGGGAGCTATTTAAGTCATGAAACATCTCCATTTTATAACCAGAGAGCTGCATGTCTTATATAACATTTTCCATGCCCCATAAATCCATAGATTTCAGGTTTCTTAACCATAAGCAATCCTAGACAATCAGGCACATCCTGCTAAAACATTCTATAGTGAAGAACTCTCTCATTAGCAGGTAGCATTCATTCAAGAGGACATCTGTCATTACTATATGTACAAGTTTACCTTCATTTTCCCTTGATGTGTCTCATGGTGTATTAGGGTGCCATAACACATTACCACAAACTGGGTGGCTTAAAACAACAGAAATTTATTGCCTCACAGTTCTGGAGGCTAGAAGTCTGAAATCAAGGTGTTGGTGAGGTTGGCTTCTTCTGGATGCTCTAAGCGGAATCTGTTCCATGCCTCTCTTCTAGCTTCTGGTGTTTGTTGGTACTCCTTGGCATTCCTTGGCTGTGACAATATAATTCCAATATCTGCCTCCGTCTTCATGTGGCATTCTCCTCTCTGTGTGTCTCTGTGTCTCTCATTATAAGAACACCAACGACTGGTTTTGAGGCTTACCCAAATTCCATATGACCTCATCTCAACTTACATCTTAAATACATCTGCAAAGACCCTATTTCCAAATCTGGGCATATTCACAGGTTCCAATTAAACATGAATTTTGGGTTGACACTATTCAATCCAGTACACATAATAATGGGAGAAAATGGAATTCAGACCTGCCTCTTAACCATCTAATTCCCAGCTCACACTCTGACCTGTGTAAATATCTCTTTGCTACACATTTCTCAGGTATATTTTTGTTATTTCTCTTACAACATCTTCTACAATATTTTATTACAATTAGATTCCCTCTACAAAGCATAACCATGGCCATGTCTCTTCACAAATCTTTTCATATTCTCTTAGCTCAATAATTCTTCTTCCTTCATCATCCACAGTAATTGAAAATTTTTTACATGTGTTGTTGGAGATGGCTTATCATCTGTGTAACTTTTTCAATGCGAAATTCACTTCTGTTTCCGACTAGTTTCTATGGGTATTACATGCATTGAAACTTCAAATCAACTTCCCTAAATTTTGTCTTTTCTTGGGAACTGTCTCTTTATTTACCTGTGAGCTTATCAAGCTTTTGTTTCACTATAGAGCTGTAGCAGAGAGATTAAAATAATACTTTAGGTACCATACATCAATTAAAAGTACCCATTCCTTCCCAAAATAAACAAGTTCCATGTATCACATATCCACAGTGACTAGAGTAGCAACCTGAAGCCATTGTTCAGTAATTTCTATACTCTTATGTTTTTTGTAGATATAACTATACATATCATAGAAGCATCATTGTCAGCCCTTCATTTGTCTGTTAACCACAAAGGTAGCAACTTTATATTACTTAGGCTACTAGTTAAAAATCCTAAAGGCTTCACTGTTCAGTGATATCCTGTCATAATTTAGGCTTCCCATAGGGTTCCTATAAATATACCTAGTAGCCTGGCCTTCTAGACTCCTAGCCATTAACTTTTAAAGACATCAGATTCCATAGTGTTCAGGAGTGCCCATTGTCTGTGAGGGCACAAGCCCTCTCCCAGCATTGGTCCATTCATTCACAGCGTCGACTATCAAAATGATGAGCCATGAGGCAGCCTCATGTCACTACATTTATCCAGATAATTGAGATGGAAACTATAGATAGAGCTTTAAAATTTTTCTCTGGAGAAAACAGTTTCAGAGATTTCCTCCACACTAGCCATTGGTCGCCATTCAGATTTGTTACAAAAAAATACAACAATCTTATGCAAACTACATTTATTAACATACAGCAATGTTAACTAAATATATATTATTATTTAATTATACCAATAAATAAGTAAATTACCTATCAATCATTAAATAAAGATACTAGTATGATCTCTTGTTCTGAGGTGCTCTCTTGGAATTTCCTAACTTTGTTTTGCCCCACCATCTGGCATGATCCACTGATCTACTTATGAGCACCCTTCCATTGGCTATAATCTTTAGTTTCCAGTTATAACACGTCCTGAAATATCTTTTCCTCCATGGTACTGATTAGCCATAGAACCAGCTATAGTATCATTCTTACTAATGCTTTTCCTTGGCCCTACTTATAGCAGTTGTAGGTTAAACAGACAGAGAAACACAGAACTGTCTCTGCCACTTAGTAATGGGGCCATATTCAGTTTAGCCATAATTTGGCAACATGGGGTGAATTTATGACCAATTCTATAATTGGGGTATCTTGGGGAATATATACCATCAAATTTAGTGATATGGATATTGGATCTTTTGTATTTATATCATCTTTTGGGGGCTATGTAAATTTAAACCCTGGCCTAGGACAACAGGATGAAGCAAAACGAAAGCTTTGTTGTGCAGGAAAGATAAATACTTTCTCATCCTCTAACCTATCCCCCAGTTCCTACTGTTGATCCCCCAAACCTTTCCAGTTGGGTTCCTACCTTACGTACTCTCATTTTTAATCTGACATGATCGTTTAAATAGCTCAGCCAACCTTAAAAACTTTTACGTCACTTTTTTTGAGTGTTTTAATTATGCATTCCAATTTTCAGTGAGACCACTGCCTTGAAGATGGTAAAGAATACGGTATGCTCATATATTATTTTGTTTCTTCACCTATCTCTGTACTCTGTACTTTGAACTTTGTTCAGAAATGCATACTTTATAGAAGACATTTGAAGGTGGGTAAATTAGAAGGAAATCCACTCTTCCAAAATTTAGGTTATAATCTCTGAGGTTACTTCTATTGCAGGAAAAGAAAGCTGCAAGTAGAATAGAAGAGCACTGCAGACCCCTGGGGCTGTGGTAAAGGTTTAGTTTAATCCACTTAAACACTGGCACTTGTCCTTGAAGAACTTTTCCCATATCCATTTTCAAGCAATTTTTTTTTCTACCCATACTGTGTCCACTTTCTTATCACATTGGTCCCTTTATCGGGTGCAAAGGGAACATGTTCCCTCTCTGCCCATTAGCTCATGGCCTGAAAACACACATTCTCAGCTTATTTTGTGAATCCAGGCAGTGAGCTGTAGGGTTCTGCCCAAAGCATTTGCTTATTGTTCCCATCTTTTTCTGAGCCAGTATCTCCTGGACCTACTTTAATTCCTTCCCTAAATCTTCACAGGAATTTCCATAGCTGAATGCTCATCTGGAGGCATTCTTTAATGGCTTATTAAGTCATCTAGGGCCCATTTACTTGACTTTAAAGCAAGGCCATTGGCTACAGCCCAAGATACCATGAATATGTAATTACTCTTCTGAGAGTTGGAGCCAGAAGTACCTTCCGCAAGCAGTTCTCAGCATTGTGTAGACCTGGCCTTGCCTTCTCGCATTAAGGTTTTCCCATTTGTGGGATGTATGCTGTTGATTTCCAAACAGCAATATAACCCCCAATCTGAGAACTCCCATCTGTGAACCAGGAGCCAGCTTTGCCTCTGCTGTGAGGGATCATAAGGTACAGCCCACAGAACAATGAGATTGGTATGAAAACAGAGGGTTCTAGTTTCAGCTCTTCAGGCAGTGAAGCAAACTGTTCCTGTTACCAAACACAAGTTTGTGTGCCTGGCACACAGCAAGGCCAAACCAACCGAAACGTCAGAGTCTGGAGCAGAGAAGGTTTTATTGCAGGGCCATGCAAGGAGATCCTAGTGGCTCCTGCTCAAAAGCTCTGAACTCCCTGAAGGGTTTCAGCAAAGCATTTTTGAAGGTCAGGGCGGGGGTGGGAGTGGCAGGGTGTTCCAGGGTATATGATCAGCTCATGCACAATTCTCTGACTGGTTGATGGTGAGGTAACAGGGCAGTTAACATTAACGCACCAGAAGGTCTGGGAGCTACATGTTCTTGATCATCAAGTAGTTAAATTCTTCCATTTGGTGGTGGGTTTTAGCATCTGAAAAACTCAGGAAATAGGCATGAGATACCATTATCTGGGATCTGGGTACTTCAGAGAGGAGCTACAGTAGAGGATACGGAGGAGGGGTCTGTCCCAGGAAGACCCCAAGGGTCCTGTTCGGTTACATTCCTGTTTGTGGTAGATCCCTTCCTCCCAATTATCCTTTTCCCACTGTGCTGCTGATTATTTTGCTTCTACTGAGTGAACTTTGCTATGCTGCTCTATCAATATTCAAATGTCCTTCTGATATCACCCAAGATATGATCAGTTTTTCTGGCTTCAGATTCTCTGATAGTCTTCCATAGTGGGGAAGGTTTCCACAAATATCCAGTAATCAAGCTAGAAATTGTCTTTCAAATGGGCTATAAGGAGCAGATGTCTCAGGCAGCCTCTGAGTGTGAACCCAGTGGTCTCCACGTGTAGTCATTTGCTTTCTACCTGTACCTGCTGGTTGCAAGTAATATTTGGCTGCACTCCAATACCGGGGTTACAAAGAAGGCCCTAGAGTCTATAGGGCCATACTTCTCCCTCCACCACCACCCCCACTCATAACATGCTGTACTTCTACAGTCTTTACCATATCAGATATTGCTGGAGCAATAGGACGAATCACCTGGTATATTCCATTGTTAATCTCCAGGAGATACTGATAGTTACCTGAGGTATGACCAGACAGGCTATTAAAAAGGGAATTAGTGGGAATCAAACACTAGCCTCACTCATTTCCTTAATCAGAGCAGTGATTTAGGGGTCTGACCAAAGCATCTGACTCATCACTCTAATCTCCCTGTAAGCAGCATCTACTTGATCCTTTTCTTTCCCTAAATCTCTATATAACTTGCTCTTTTGGAATTCTTAATGTTTACTACAAAGAAGACTCAGACAATTCCAAGGTTTAGCATGGCTGATTAAAACTGTGCATGTGGGCTTCCCTGGTGGCACAGTGGTTGAGAGTCCGCCTGCCGATGCAGGGGACACGGGTTCGTGCCCCGGTCCGGGAAGATCCCACATGCTGCGGAGCGGCTGGGCACGTGAGCCATGGCC